>NC_050450.1:87694416-87946916 GCF_903995425.1 Onychomys torridus
TTCAAATCCAACTTCAGACGGTTGTAATATCAGGAGCCAAACAAAACTAAGACATTCAGGTCAGGGAGCAACTGGAATTCATATGGAGAAATACTATTTGGCCATTTATTTTCTCACCCAATATGTCATTGTTAATCATGATTTAATAGACTGGAGGTTTTCTTTCCCTGTAGGAGTATAATATTACTTGGCTGTACAACTGTGTCTTTTTTTTTTTTTTTTTTTTTGAGCTGAGGATCGAACCCAGGGCCTTGCACTTGTTAGGCAAGCACTCTACCACCAAGCTAAATCCCCAACCCAGAACTGTGTCTTACTTAGTTTTTTTTTTTTTTTTAATTGCTGTGAAGAAACATCATGACCACAGCAGCTCTTATAAAGGAAACATTTAATTGGGGTTTTAGAGGTTCAATTGACTATCATCTTGACAGAAAGCATGATGGCATTCAGGTACACATGGTGCTGGAGTAATAGCTGAGAGTCCTATATCTTGCAGACAACAGGAACTTGACTGAGACACTGGGTGGTATCTTGAGCATAGGAAACTTCAAAGCCTACCCCCACAGTGACAGACTTCCTTCAACAAGGCCATATGCATTCCAACAAGCCACACCTCCTAATAGTGCCATTCCCTGAGATTATGAGGATCAATTACACTCAAACTACCAAACACATGAACACAAACACACACATACCATTTTCATTCCCATATCACATATAGCATTTAAAAATGATTTAATTATGGTTTAATTTCCCAGTGTTTTTATATGAAAAGTGAATCTTCCATTATTTGGTGAATATTTATTTTCATTTTCACTTTATGTATCTCTGTGTGGGTACATACATGTGAGTATAAATGCCCATGAAGGCCAGAGGCCTCAGATCCTCTGGAGCTGGAGTTACAAGTAGTTGTGAACCATCCAATGTGTGTGCCGGGACCTAAACTCGGGTCCTCTGGGAGAGCAGCATATGTTCATTAACCACTGAGAGATTTCTCCAGTCCCCTCAATCATTTTTTAAGGATTTATTTTTATTTTAAATACCATGTATGCTTGTGTATCTAAGTGTATGTGTGGAGAGAGTGCAGTTGCCTGCAGGGGCCAAAGAAGGGCAGGAAGTTCCTGGAGCTGGGGTTGAAGGTGGTTGTACACTGCTCAACATGGGGGTTGGGATCTTTTTTTTTTTTTTGGTTTTTCGAGACAGGGTTTCTCTGTGTAGCTTTGCACCTTTCCTGGAACTCACTTGGTAGACCAGGCTGGCCTCAAACTCACAGAGATCCGCCTGGAGTGCTGGGATTAAAGGTGTGTGTCACCACCACCCAGCAGGGGTTGGGATCTAAACTCAGGTCCTTGCCAGAGCAGAAATTGCTCTTAATCAGCCAGACTTTAGTCCTCAGTTATTTAGTACAATGGAAGACACATAGAACAGTACCAATGAATTCTTATTTGTAAAAAAGTTTATTAGAAAGAAGAGAAACAACAGGACATAAGAAATTCATTTTAGGAAAAACAAAACAAAACAAAAAACCAGAATATATCCAAAGCCTCGTGTCTGGAGTGTAAAGTCAATGCTAAGACAAGGGCTGTAGAAAATGTCTAATTTACTAGAGATAATAATCTAGAGCCACAACATCAATCAATTTGGAGAAATAGGATACATTTTTTTTTTTTTAGCCCATGATGTACAAATTAATTTCTACACTGTACTAACTTTGGAAAGAGATGGTAGCAAAGGAGAGGCGTCCAGTGAGCCAGGATGTGCTGCCTGATTCTGGAGAGGATGATAGGCTCACTGGAATTGTGCAGTCCATCCTGTTGAATGATATTAAGCAGATTCCTGAGGGTTCACACGAAAGGATGGTGTATAGCTGCAGGGGGAAATGAGCCTAGAGCAGGGGTCTCAGCAGCAAGGGGTGGCGCAGCACATGGGGCGGGGGCAGGTGGAGATCACACACGTGGGGCGGTAGCAAGTGGTCTGGCAGCAGACCTGACCACAGACTGGGCGCAGGCAGCAGCAGGGGCGGCAGCAGGGGCGGCAGCAGGGCTGGCAGCAGGGCTGGCAGCAGGGGCGGCAGCAGGGGCGGCAGCAGGGCTGGCAGCAGGGACGGCAGCAGGGGCGGCAGCAGCTGGAGATGCAACAGCTGGGGCGGCAGCAGGGCTGGCAGCACAGAGACTGACAGCAGCTGGGTCTGCAGCAACTGGACACACAGCAGGTGGGCCTGCAGCAGGTGGGCTGGCAGCAGCCTTGGCCACAGCCCTCCTCAGAGCAGACAGAGCCACAGCAGGAGTTGACCATGGTGTTGGAGGTGGAGGTTCTGGGTGGATTTCCAAGTGAGTGAAGATAGTGGGTTTGGAAGTTTCCTTGCCCCACACCCCCTTTTATACCCCACTGAACACCTCATGTGACGTCACTATTTCCTTGTTAGTATTTACCTTCTTGGGAAACTCAATCATTTAATTGCATAATTGTAATGTTTCTAGTTAAATACTCCAAAAGAAAGAAAATAAGACATTTTTCCCTCCTCTGGTAGCCCCCGTGTTTGCAACTGAAATACTCATTGCATTTTTCCATAGTGGGTCACCTTTGTCCTTTCAGCAAATAACTTGTCACAGGACTCTTTGGCATTTTGTTTTCTAAATGTGACATTCCCTCCTGTCTGTACACTGTTCCTTACAAATCATGGAAATGTTTTCACACAAATTCAAGGATTTATCTTGCTGTCAAGGAATGTTCTATTCAGATGAGACTTGGGGAAAGAATCAGAAGGGAAGACCGGTTAGATGAATAGAAACTCAGTTTTTTGGGTTTGGGGTCTATTTTGTTTTTGTATGTCTTCCTGGAGAATGATGAAGAGTAGGGAAATTTTATTCATCTTTTAAGTATGTAACTGCACAGTAGATTTTTTTCACCCACAGAGGCATTCAAGCAATTTACAGCATAGGCACTATACATCATTAGCATTTCATTGAATTTATTTATTATCTAGTGTGTGTGTGTGTATGGGTACACTCACCATGTGGGTCCCAGGGATGGAACTCAGATCATCAGGCATGGCAGCACATGCCTTTACCTGCTGAGTCACTTTGCTGGTCTGATTTCTTTTTGTACATATAAAAAATATTTTGAGTTTCTAACTTCGGCAATTTATATGTAAGAGTTTCTGCTGAATATTCTAGGCATAGAGCGGGTAGACCTTCATGCCTTTCTGTAAGTGGTTGGATAAGGCACAGGCAGAGGGAACTGTTTGGCATAAAATAAAGAATTTCAACAACTTTAATGAAACAACTAAAACCAAAATATGCAGTATGAGAATGTGTTCCATGTGCCTTGGTGGGGTATAGTTTGTAAAATGTCACTGTGTGCCAGGCACCATGTGAGCTGTGCTGTATTTCTTTTGTTTTTAATGCAGTCCTATGAAGTGCTGTGCACTCTTCTCTTGATGGAGGAGCTTGATGAAGCACAGAGAGGCTAAAACTAAGATGTGTACCCAAGAGGAAACCCAAAGTGAGCTGAACAAGCCTCTGAGCAGCAAAGGACATGTGAAGATTAAGCGTGCAAGCCTTTGCTCAGCTTGTTTCTCATCAGCTCTGCAAACCCTTCCTCATCTGTCAAGACTCACTGGAGATGTTTCCGCCTGCATGGTGTCTGTCTTCATAAACGCCCCCCCCCCCCCCATGCATTGTGCTTCTAACTTAGCACAGTCTACTTCCTGATAGAAGTTTGTGGCGTGGTTGGAAGTGTAAGAGCAGGCCATTGTATATATTAGAGAAAAGGCAGGAAAGAGTCTCAAAGTGGATCACAGTCCTCTTTGAGAAAAACGACATTTATTTATTTAATTCATTATTTGGTCAAATGTTCATATTGCTTATGAGGCAGCATTTAGAGTGGTGTGTCACTGGCTAAAAGCTAGGTGTAGAAAGTGGCAGAAAACTTGATTTGCAGAGGGAGACTTGTTTTTAGATATCCATTAATACTGTGCTTAACTCCCATGTATCTAGCCTTGGGGAATGGGATAGGAAGAAGACACTTACCAAACACTAACACCTATTCACTTTTGCTTCTAAATTCCCCAGTTTTATTCTTACGGCTAGAAAAACTATCAATCAGCTATTTCTGAACATCCCTTGACTTTGCTTGAGTTTTACATCCTGCAGAACCCTAGAAGAAGGCTCCATCCCAGAAGGTATGAGAGAGGGAAGGGAGAAAAATGGACAGAAGAGGAGAAAAAAATCCAAAACACTGTATTAATGATGGGGTTATACTGTGGGCTACAAGGGACAGGCCATGGGAAGTGTCTAAGCCCAGATGCATTGGGCTGCTATGACAGTCCCCTCAGAATATCTCAGAACCAGCTGGGCATTAGTGTTAATCACAAAGTCAGGATAATATGAATTTATGAAAACTGATTAATATCTTACACGTAAACAATAATCCTTCCTAAAATGTATTCACCATTCTCACAATAAATGCTAAAAGATGCAAATAAACATGCCTAGCCATACACTCAGCCTGGATGGGAGTAAGTACTGACATTTCCTGAAGTATATCAAATAATTTTTAAATAAATGACAACCTAAGTAATGTACAACAAAAGCTAGGTGAGTGAGTGAATGATGTTTATTTACTACATGTATGAATGTGTTTAATAAGGCTGTAATGCATACCAATGGCTCTTGAATGAGATTAACAATGACTCATAAAGGGGAATTTATTTATGGTCACAGACTTTTGTATTGTTTTAAAATTTAAAGATTGTGTGTGTGAGAGAGGTGAGGTTACTATATAAACTTTATAATTTTCTTCATGGATTATGTACAATATACTTCTGCCATTATGCTTATATTCTTATTTCTATCAGGCACTGAAAGATTGAACATGCATTTTTAATAAATGGTTCCAGCTCTCAGGTCATCTATCATAAATGGGTTTTGGGAACAGGTGGAACTCTCTAGAAAGCACGTGCTGAGACAGAGAGCAGCATGCTGTGAGTTCATGGAGACATGCTGTGGGGATCAACTGTCACGGATGGGAAGGGTCGAGTAGAAAAACCGAACTGGAAGGCTACCTCATGAGCACGCTTAGTCAGTCTTTTGGGGAGTTCACAAAATGGAATGACCTGTTTACAATCTCTAAATTGAGGAGAGGAAATGTGGTTCTTTATATGCCACCCTGGGAAAGGAGAGAGGGCAGGCTTAGGGAAAAGCCACCACTTCCAATAAAGCAACAGGCTTCCTCTGGTCCTCATCTGCATCGCCTGTATGCCTCAGAAGTGGTCCCTTATACAGGGGGATGAATGCCCCATTGACAATCTGCCCTCATGAAGCATACATGTGAAGAAAAGGTTCACCACACCTGACTCTGGAGTAGAACATATAAAGAATTTACCACACGACCTACTGACTGTCTTTATTCCCCCAAAGAGAATAAAAGGTGGTGTGAACTGTGTTCAGTCTTCCCTGATGACTTCTGTTATATACTCATGGCTGCTTTCTCATTTTAATTCCTCCTTCTCCCCCGCTGCCCAACAACTACAAAGTAATTAATTTACCTGCAACAAAGAAGACTTTCTAGAGAAACTAGGCAATTGCTAATGCCATTTCATTTCTGTTGGAACTTTGACTACCATGGGTTGTTTACTTTCAAGTGCAGTGAAAATACAATTCATACGTAGGCAGTTGTGTTGGTGAGATTTATGAGTGCAGCTTCTGATGTTTCCAGGAGACACAATCTCACAGCAAATTTCCTGATCCTCTGGCTCTTACAATCTTCCCATCCTTTCTTCCACAATGTTTCCTGAGCCTTAGGTGTGGGAATGTCTATAGATGTATCTCTTGGGACTAGGCTCCACAACTCTGCATATTGATTGGTTATGGCTTTCTGTAGTGGGCTCAACAGGTAAGATCTGGGAATATGTGCATACAATAACAATTGAAGAAAAAAGAGGCCATGAGTTTGAAGGAGAGTAGGGAGAGGTGTATGGAAGGATTTGGAGGGGAAAATGTTATAACTAAAATACAATCTCAAAAATTAACTAACTAAATGAAGACAAAATATTCATTACCCAGGAAGCATATGTAAAGATTTCTTTCTCTTTATGTAATTTTTAAATATTCTCCATCCCCACCGTGTGTGTGTGTGTGTGTGTGTGTGTGTGTGTGTGTGTGTGTGTGTTGCAGCTGCCACAGCATACACGTAGTAATAGAATGTGTGGGAGTCAGTTCTCCCACAATGTGAATATCAGACTTGGAACTCTGATAGTCGGGTTTGTTATTAAGTGCCTCTATCTGCTGAACCATTTCCCTTGCCTCCTTTTTTATTTACACTTTTTTTTTTTTTTATAAAGAAAGCAACAGTCACACTCAATTTTAAGTACCCGTGTGATGGATGTTTATTTTTGTTATACAGAAATAGCAAAGTATGAAAATTTTTGCAAAGACTATAAAAGACACTTTATTGGATTTTAATGACAGAAGGGTTAAAATTTGTGCTCCTACAAGTGCCAGGGATAATTTAAATTCCTCCAGCACGATGAATAGATAAAAAGACGAGGTGAGACATGTTGGAGGAGGTCTGTTAAGTTATTGGGAGATTTTTGATAAACTCATTCTCAGAGGAAGAACTTGGGACAGAAGTCAGAATATGCACACAGAACAACTGCAAATAAGACTGAGTTCTGGGACTCGGGAAATCAAGTCCCTCGAAAGCTACATATTTTCTAGAAGGAAGGACTTCATCTGTAGAGAATGAGGGGATTAATGGTGCATTTGAAGAGAAGATTCAGCAGCAAGGGGTGGCGCAGCACATGGGGCGGGGGCAGGTGGAGATCACACAGGTGGGGCGGTAGCAGGTGGTCTGGCAGCAGACCTGACCACAGACTGGGCGCAGGCAGCAGCAGGGGCGGCAGCAGGGGCGGCAGCAGGGCTGGCAGCAGGGGCGGCAGCAGGGCTGGCAGCAGGGGCGGCAGCAGCTGGAGATGCAACAGCTGGGGCGGCAGCAGGGCTGGCAGCACAGAGACTGGCAGCACTGGGGTCTGCAGCAGCTGGACACACAGCAGCTGGGGCGGCAGCAGGTGGGCCTGCAACAGGTGGGCCTGCAGCAGGTGGGCTGGCAGCAGCCTTGGCCACAGCCCTCCTCAGAGCAGACAGAGCCACAGCAGGAGTTGACCATGGTGTCAGAGGTGGAGGTTCTGGGTGAGTTCACAAGGTGGTGAGAGTTCCTAGTTTAGTCTCTCTCTGTGCTGTCTCTTGCTTTTATATCCTGCTGAGGGCTACTAACCACGTGACTCTTGTTTATACTACAGAAGATCAGTTTTAGTCGATTACTGTGTTTCTCTATATATAGAAAAGGCGCTGCTTCCTTTTCCTGCTATATTCTGCACTATCTAATTTGGCATAGCTAAGAGAATCAACTTTCCTTTTTTTCCTTTGACACACATTCCTAAAGTAGACACAGTCTATGACTTTGTCTCCTTGTGTTTAGAGTTAATTCTTTATGTCTGGTCTCTTATCCTGGGATATTAGGTTCAGAACAGACATTATGGTGATTATATCTCTTACAGTAGTAGGTTTGAAGTAGGTCTTATGGGATACTGGTGGGAAAACAGGATGGAATAGCTGGTATTTGGGGGAATGAAGGAGGTAACTTGCAAATGGCAAAGAGTATTGCATTTCTAACATGGTCAGTAGAATGTGAGCAAGTTGAGGGAAGGTCCTATCAATCTTGGCTTATTTAGTTACTCCAAGGTAAAAGGACTTTGAAATGACAATTATTTTTGAATAGCAACAACATGTTGGCATGATGAATTCCTAAAAATTCCTGAATTTCTAGTGTCGTGGTTTTCAGGAGTGTCTTAAGGGCACATTTTGATCAAACCTTTTGGTAAGTCAACAAACCCAATGAATATATGCAATGCAATAATCTTAATGCATTCTCTACAGGCATGAAATTCCCAAATAATAAATAAAAAATAATTTTAAAAGCTATATCTTTTCCATATTCTGAGTTTTTTTTCCCTCTGTTGGAAAAGTTTTACTTGAGATAAGATAGAAATAAAGGCACAAACTTTCATCTGCATCCTACAAACAATTAAGGGGACAGGAGATATACATGGTAAAGAGCTTGCCAGTTATTCCCAAGGTTGTTGGACTAGTCAATAAAATAACAATGAGGTATTTAAATCTATGCATTCCTAATGGACAGTGTGATAATCCTGCTAGTTAAAATTAGTTGAATACCTACCGTGTGCCAGGAATTTTTGGAGTTCTCTGTAATTGTTATCTTATTTACATTTCTCAAGGATTCTGAGGTGGGTGCAGTTCTTGTTAATTCCTTACACACAAGGTGACTGAGGTCCCAAATGGACTGAAGGGACATAGCCAGTCTCTCATAGAACAAGAAGAGTGATAATCTGGTGTCATTTCTTATGCCTAGAATATTTTTTTGACTAGAATGTTTTCTCCTTTGTCAAGTTATCAAATCCTTACTCATCCTTCAGTGCCCAGCGCAGCTCACTTCTGATTCCTTTTTTGACATCTACTACACTCAAGGGAACTTTTCTTTGACTATTGCCTCAGTTCTAGGGGATCACATCATAACACAACTGTTTTGTTTTATCTCCACTTCCAAGGTGTAGCCTAAAAGGGCTTAGTCTCAAGAAAATCTCTCACTTGCATTTATTAGTACGATGCCTAGTCCTAGGTGATAGGTCAGTTGATCAAATTTTAGGTCAGTGTGATATATTTTAAAAAAGGCACTTATCAGTGACAGAGATAATATATTTGGGTGTAGAAGAAACATTCAGATGATGAACATAGGCTTGGATGGGCCTGTGTTTGGGCTTTTGATGGGCTTAATAACCTGTCAATCATGTGTGAGGATTGCAGAGGAAGACAACACTCGATGAGGAGGATGAAGAGAATTTAAGGATTTTCTTGAATTTATACTGAATGCTGTGTCATCATCTAGTAGGAATAAAAGTGTGAGCAACACCCTGGGCTTGTAAATATTTGGAGGTGTGAGAATGGTAGGAAGCAGGAAGAACACTTAGATGGTTGTATTGAAGGGGTGAAATGGGAATGCCTGTCTAGGGTTGTAATAATAAATGTAGAAAGGAGGAAAAGCATTGTCTTGATAGACATTTCAATGAAGTTAGCTAGAGTTAGTTACAAAGACAGAGATACATGGAACCTCACCATGCGAGAAGTTTCATATGTTTTTGTCTCATACATGTGAACAAACACACTTTTGCAGTCAAATCCTTCCTGATAGTTTTAGCAAAAAAAATAAAAAATAAAAAAATAAAATAAAAAAAACAAACAAAAACAACGGACAGCAGTAATCGGGATACATTATACACTGATAAAATTGTCAAAGAACAAACTCAACAAAAGTTTAAAAATTACTGCATACTAAGCCATCACAAACAAAATAAAAACAGAAATGGCAAACACAGAGAGACAGGGCGGGTGGTGTGTGTGTGTGTGTGTGTGTGTATGTGTGTGTGTGTGTGTGTGTGTGTGTGTGTGTGTGTGTGTGTGTAGGGAAGGAAGGAGAGAACGTAAAAGAGCTTCTAAGATAAATCAGAAGGAATCCGTGCTTGGTATTATAGCCCAAGGTGAAAAACTGTCTAGAAAAGTCATAGTCCCCAGAAGGAAGCTTACTACTGTTGTTTAGCTAGATTGAAATTGGGGCAAACTGTTTTCTAGGTGTGTGTGTTTATACCTGTAGACTACTCTCAGTCTAAGTAAAGAAATCTCTCTTTGCAGCCAATAACGAATGCAGAGATGTTCAAAGTGCCAAGAATAAGCAACAGCTGAATGCTCAGTTCTAAATAAGACACTACATTCTCTAAGGCTCAGGGAACATCGCCAAAGAGCGAACTAGAAGAATGTAAGACTGGGAAGACGAGGAGGAAGGCTGTGGACCCCCATCCACTAAGCAAGTAACAGCCAGGGCCTGTTCTGACCCGCTCCAATCCTGCACAAGACTGGCCCTTTCAGCAATCAGTCACGGATTAGGGCGGGGCTCTAATCATTCCTGTTGAACTATTGGCTACTATAGATTCTGGGCAAGTCGTAGTGCTGTCTTTATTTCCTTTACTCATGGATGAGTAGATCAGGCTCCGGTGAGCACATTTATTAGTCTCACACGTCTGGGTGCGGTTTAACTCATTGTACCACAAAACAAAAAGACATAGATGAGGGAGCAGCAATTGTAGGGAGGGGTACTGATGGGTGGGAAGGAGATAAGAGAGGGTGGGGGTGAGAATAATCAGAATGTATTTTACGTGTGTTTGAAACTGTTAAAGAACAAAGTTAATCATTAAAAATATTAAAAGAATTAATTAAAGAATGGCACAACTTCAGACACTGGACATTTGTGGTAAGTGATATATAATCGTGCTCAACTACCATTTTCCAGGACAGCTTGAAATGTCTTAAAAAGGCACAGGACAGATGAATGGATTTGGTGTTTGATAAAGGTAAGCTAGTAACTCACTTAATGGTCGAAATGAGAAGATTTATAATTACATTTCTGGTATTATTAGACAAGCACTACATTTTTTGCAGGCTTTTTGTTCCACCTTGTTTTGTTATTTTTGGTCTTATTGTTGGTTTTGATTCTCATATTTGTTTTGTCTTCACGAGAGGGAGAACACTAAGTTTGCTGGGAAGGGAACTGAGGAGAATCTGGGAGGAGCAAAGGGAGGGGGAAAATTATCAAAATATTTTGTATGAAAAAATTTTAAAAAAGAAAAAATGAGACAAGCAATAATAATAATAATAATAATAATAATAATAATAGCCTAGTTGATATTTGAGATGGAAGAATTACCTCCAATTAAATAGAATTGATTATTGAAAGATAAAAGTAAACTAGATCAGGAAAAAGATCACCTGCTTCAGGGGAAAAGAAGATGTTTCATACAAAGATACACAATAGTGAGAAGTAAAGTGTGAAAACATCAAGGCCTTGAAAATATTTGGAGGTGGGGGAATAAGTCATATACCCTCTCTTGCATAATAAAAGAAATAAAATAATTAGAGATGATACTTTTCATCCATTTGGTTGTCAAAAGCTCAAAATCTGGCAATATGTAAAAAAAAGTGATCATGATTTTCTTGTGAAGATTTACCAGTAAATAGCAACATTATTCTTGGGCATAGCTATTCCAAATCTATAAATTATCCCCATATGTAAGCCATAAAAATATGAAGATATTTTATGAGGTTATTAAATCAGTTTTATTTGTAAGGGGAAATAAAGAAACAAAACAGAACTGGACATAGCCTGGGCATCCTTCTATAGGAGGCAGAAGAATAAATGACATCAACTTTCCACAACACAGCACTGTGTAGCCCTTAAGTGAGGAGGGTGCACCTCTCTGTGCTGCTGTTTAGCAGGATATTGTTAAGCAGTGGTAAAGAAAGTGTAGAAAACATGCATCACACTCTATAGTATGTCCAAACAACCCATGATGCAAATACAAAAATACATGTGGGCTAGAGATCTGGCTCAGAGGTTAAGAGCACTTATTGCTCTTCCAGAGGACCTGGGTTTGATCCCTAGCACTCACATGGTGGCTCACAGCAATTGGTAACTCCAGTTCCAGTGGATCTGATGGTCTCCATTGGCACCAGGTGCATATGTGGTGCATGGATATACATGCAGACAAATTTTAAATGTGTTACACACACACACACACACACACACACACACATTTGCTTAATATTTAAAATGAGAAAACAGAGAAAGAGGAAGTGAGGACATAAGAATAAAAGATCTCCACTCAAAGCCTAGATAGAGTAGCAGGGGTGGGTTTACTTTCTTGTCTGAGACAATTGAAAAGTCAAACAGAAAGGGAGCACAGGTTTGTAGATATTGACTGTCAGGTGGGGCAGGAGGCTGGGCTATTGGTGTGTGGCAAAGAGGAGAGGCCCGGGAGGAGAGGGAAAGGATCTTGTGTTATCTTTCAAGGCTGGGCATCGCTTTATCTTTAAACAAAAAAGATATCCTGTTCTTCAACAACAATAAGACTATTTCTGCTCCAGAGAGCTCAGGGACATTCGGAGACCTAAGATCTTTAGTTGCACAAGCCAGATGCTACCATACCATACCTCAGTGTCTTCTGTCCTAGTTAGGGAATCTGTCCTGGTGTGGCAGAACAGTCTAGACTGAGAGAAGAAGCATCCTGGAGCTTGGTTTCTCTACGTCATAGATTCATCATCTTCAGCTTCATCTTTCCTCTGTTTGCAAATGAGAGTTTACACACTAATACGAAACCTCCATTTCTCACGTTCATCCTCTGATCTCATTTAGCACCTGCAGCTTTCATTGCATTTTTAACAAAATCAATTGCCCTCAGCTACAGACACCTGACTCTACTATCCTTGTAGTTACTATGAGATGTGTTTGCATGTGCATAATATCAATAGATGTAGACCCACGGAACATGATTTACCATCTTTCTAAAATGGATTTTCTGATTTCTACCCATGAGTTTTCCCATGTTGTCTAAAAATAAAGGAGACTGTTGAAGAAAAAGGCAAATGTAGTTTAAATTTTTTTTTTTTCACCAAAAAAGTCTTTTCATTCATCCTACGTGTACCGGCAAAACACACTTTCTTCAGGATTAAGAAAAAAATCTTAGAGACTTATAAAATCACACCAGATTTTCTATATAGGAAAGTGGTAGTTTATTTTAACACAGTGATACAACACAGGAAAACTGGGAGAGTAAGGATGACCCAAGAGCATCTTCATTGAACAATTAAGACAGAGACTATGAAAATCAACGACAGAAATATTGAAATCAACCTGTGCACCCTTGAACTTTGTGACCTGAACCTAGAAGTTGAGAAGAATCTAGGAAGGATTAGTCAGGCCAATTCAACAGCTGGTGAGGGGCGAGCAAGTCCCCATGTAGATGGGAAGGAGAGGTCCACATGAGGGATTTGGATTGAAGCTAGAATAGCTGTGGTTGGGTCGAATAAAATACAGAGACATGACTCAACAAAACAACATTGAGCCCATTCCGTATGTCCTTGTGGTTAGTTATGGGGACAGAGTGAAATAGAAGCTGGATCCAGGGATGGAGGCTCAGCAGCAAGGGGTGGCGCAGCACATGGGGCGGGGGCAGGTGGAGATCACACAGGTGGGGCGGTAGCAAGTGCTGTGGCAGCAGACCTGACCACAGACTGGGCGCAGGCAGCAGCACGGGCGGCAGCAGGGGCGGCAGCAGGGCTGGCAGCAGGGGCGACAGCAGCTGGAGCCACAGCAGCTAGAACTACCGCAGGAGGGCTGGCAACAGCTGGACACACAGCAGCTGGGGCGGCAGCAGCTGGGGCGGCAGCAGGGCTGGCAGCACACAGACTGGCAGCACTGGGGTCTGCAGCAGCTGGACACACAGCAGCTGGGGCGGCAGCAGGTGGGCTGGCAGCACACAGACTGGCAGCACTGGGGTCTGCAGCAGCTGGGTCTGCAGCAGCTGGACACACAGCAACTGGGGCGGCAGCAGCTTTGGCCACAGCCCTCCTCAGAGCAGACAGAGCCACAACAGGAGTTGACCATGGTGTCAGAGGTGGAGGTTCTGGGTGGGTTTCTGAGAAAGTGAGTTTTGAGAATCTGAAGGTCTCCTGGATGGTGTTCCCTTTTATACTCTGCTCAGAGCAACTGGTGTCAACATGAGCAAAGCTCCTTTCCTTGTTTTTCTTACTAGGACATTAATTAGTGTTATTAGGGCATAATTATGTTTGCAAGGTTAAGTATTCCAGCATGTAGAAAAGGCATCATTTTCTCTTTCTACATTGTTATGATTCATTGAATTAAGGCACATGAAACGACATTTGTGCTTCTATTTCTGCCCATGTCCCTTCTAAAATGGGACTAGCACATGATACATGTGTCATTCTATGCCTGCCTGATAATATTTTGAGAATGGCTCACAAAATGTTGTCTCTTTTTTATGTGGATACAAATAAGCTATTGCCTGGAGCTCACTGGTAAAGAGAGAGATGGGAAAGATTCATCAGTGCAGTTATTTGGATACTATCAGGAACAACTGTGTTCATAGCTCATTGTAAAAATTGTTAGCTGGGTGGTGGTGGTGTACGCCTTTAATCCCAGCACTCGGGAGGCAGAGCCAGGAGGATCTCTGTGAGTTCAAGGCCAGCCTGGGCTACCAAGTGAGTTCCAGGAAAAAGGCACAAAGCTACACAGAGAAACCCTGTCTTGAAAAACAAAACAAAACAAGACAAGACAAAACAAATGTACCTGAACGGTTAGCTTGAATGAGTCTTTGCCATTGAAAAACATTCAGAGTGCTGGAGAGGTCTCCAGAAATCCACAATGATACATCCTCTGTAGACTGCTGGCCATAGTCGAGAGAAAGCCTGACCTGACCTAGTCTGGTGATCAGATGGCCAAACACCCTAACGGTCGTGCTGGAACTCTCATCCAATAACTGATGGAAGTGGATGCAGAGATCTACGGCCAGGCCCCAGGTGGAGCTCCAGGAGTCCAATTGTCGAGAAAGAGGAGGGACTGTAAGAGTGTGAATTGTTGAGACCAAGATTGGAAAAGCACAGGGACAAATAGCCAAACTAATGGAAACACATGAATTATGAACCAAAGGCTGTGGAGCCCCCAGCTGGATCAGGCCCTCTGGATAAGTGAGGCAATTGAATAGCTTGATCTGCTTGGGAGGCACCCAGTCTGTGGGACCAGGATCTGTCCTTAGTGCATGAGCTGGCTGTTTGGAACCTTGGGCTTACACAGGGACACTTTGCTCAGCCTGGAAGGAGGGGACTGGACCTGCCTGTACTGAATCTACCAGGTTGAATTGAATCCCCAGGGGAGTCTTGGCCCTGGAGGAGATGGGAATGGAGGGGAGGGACTGGGGGAAAGGTGGGGGTAGGGGCGGGAGCGGGGAGGACAGGGGAACCCATGGCTGATGTGTAAAATTAAAACACAAATATAATAAAGAAGGAGAAAAACAAAACAAAACAAAACAACTCATGTGAATCATCTGTTCCTGATACTCTTTTAGTAATTATGGGTTCCAGATATTTTGCTTGGATAACAATGGCATAGTAGGTTTTGCTCTTTGTCCTATAGACTCTAAAGTGTGCTATGTTAAAAAGGAAATCCTGACACAAATTGAAAGTGTAGAAGACCAGGATCCAAATCAAGAATTAAACATTTCATACATTTTTCAATGACAATGGACCTCACAGAGGCCATCACTGTTAGTGAGTGTTGGCCATGCTCCAGACCTCCTATTCATAATTTGTGTGTATTGTAGTGAGTCTACTTTTCAAAGAGCCCCCAAGGCATGTGGTCACTACAGCTCATGCAGAAATGAGTTAAAGTTGTTAGAGACTTCAGTAGTCCACAAAGCAGAAATATTATTAACTCCCATACCTTTTATTGTCCTGTTTCATCTCCTTAGAATGTACCTTCTTCAGCTTCTTTCCAGAAAGTTCTTTTACTTCAAGCCAATTGGCAGCCCCACCCTCCTTCCTCTCAAGTGTTTTCTTTGGCATTATTTTATTAGTTTGCGGAAATTTCCCCTGCTCCTTTTGCTTGTCTTTGTACTGGGAAGAGCCCTGCTTGAGCCCAAATGACCACAGTCTGAATGTGTTCAATTGTCTCATCCCAGACTGTAAACTCCCGAAGTAAGTATTTAGAACTACATATTACCATGTCATCATGTTGGGTGCGATGGATAATCCTCACAGTCAACGTGATGGGCTTTAGACTCTCCATGGAAACTCACATCTGAGTGTATCAAAGAGAGTGTTTCCAGAAAACTTAGACAGAGCAAGGAAGACCCACCCTGAATGTTGACGACACACCCCTTAGGCTGTGATCCCATGCAGAATAAAGGGAGGAAAGGGAGCAGAGAACAAGCTTTCATCTCTCTCTGCTTCCTGACTACAGATTCAGTGTGACCAGCTACTTCACACCCTCACTGCAGGTCTAATGGACCATATTCCCCCGAGTGTAAGCAAAGTAAACCCTTCTTCCTTAGGCTGCATTTACCAGGGATTTGATCATGAAAAAAAGGAGTATACTTAGAATTCACTACACATCCCATGCTTGCTTCTCATAGTCCTAAAAATTACTTTAAAAATTTAATTGTTTTAATATACATAAATTATTTTGGGTTCCAAAATAATTTTTACAAAATGAGGCATATCCAAGGAAGTGTTGCTTTTTTGTCTTTCTTCTCTGCATGCAATCTCTCTCTCCTCTATGAGTAGAACTTGCTTTTGATTGACACATGTTCTGTGTACATATTTGTGAAGCACAGTGCAATTTCTTGGCTCATGTGCATATTGGATAATGATTAACTTGGATTGATGAGTATATCAACCAACTTAAATGTTTATCATTTTTAAAACTGAAGGTTGTCTTCACATTGCTGTTTTAATACAAGTTCATACTTACTGTCAGTTTTGTTAGATAGCTGTTCTCATACTATGCACACTTACTTACAGTTTGCTTTGGTTCACTCACTGCACCACAGTAATGGTGTATTACTATGTATTCTATAGTAGTGGCTTCAGATATTTCTCATTGCATTTCAGCCATCCAATATTTGATTTTGTGGATGTAATATAGATCATCCGGCTAGTATTTTACTGAGAAATATTTGGTCTATTGCACATTTTGTTATAAAAATGATACTCTGCTGTAGATGTAACCATCTTGTTAAATAAACACAGAGCCAATTGCAGAGTTAAAAGCCAAGAGGTCAGAGCAATAGCTGAGAGCTGAAAACCTTACCCTTCACTGCTGTTCTGTCTTTCCTCTCCGTCAGAGACCTACTTCCTGTGTCCTGTCTTTTATACAGACTTTCTGTTCTGCCTTCTCATTGGTTGTAAACCCAGCCACCTGACCTCCTCGTCACTGCCTGTCTGTATAGACCTTCAGGTCTTCTATGGTTGGTATTGAGATTAAAGGCATGTGTCACCATGCTGGCTGTATCCTTGAACACACAGAGATCCTGCCTAGCTCTGCCTCTCAAGTGCTGGGATTAAAGGTGTGCACCACCACCACCCAGCTTCTGCTATGGCTTGCTCTGACCCCAAGGCAAGTTATTTATTTATTTATTTATTTATTTATTTATTTATTCATTCATTCATTTATTCATTTATTATTATTTTTTTTGGTTTTTCAAGACAGGGTTTCTCTGTGTAGCCTTGTGCCTTTTCCAGGAACTCACTTGGTAGCCTAGGTTGGCCTCAAACTCACAGAGATCCACCTGCCTCTGCCTCCCAAGTGCTGGGATTAAAGGTGTGCACTACCACCACCCAGCACAACTTTATTAATATACAAATAAAATCACATTTCAGTACAAATAAAATATCACTCTACTCTGCATTTGAAAGCAAGTTTTTGGGGAGGGAGGGTTTAATTTGTTTTGGTTTGGACATCGCTGCCGAGAATAAGCTCTGCCTTACAGATTGGTTACTTCCTGTGGGCTCTATCTTTAGTTGTACAGTATATTGAGTTTCGTTCTGATTCTTGCTTCTCCTAGAGCAGGGCTTTTCAACCTTCCTAACACTGCAACCCTTTAATACAGTTCCTCATGTTGAGGTGACCCCAAACCATAACATTATTTCATTGCTCCTTCGTAACTGTAATTTTGCTACTGTTACGAATCATAATGTAAATATTTGTGTTTTCCGATTGTGTTAGTTTGAGATCCACTGTCCTAGAGCTTCTGAGTTGAGGTTTGCTCTCTCTTTATATCACCATCATAATAATAATGGATCTCACTTTGTCTCGTGCAATGTCTTTTGGGTTCGATTCAGATCATTTAGTTTTTATCCTAAGCAAATAGCTGAGGTGTATTTCCATTTTGTCCCTCATCCATGGGTCTGCACTTCTGGCCTCCTCTCCAAGCTACAAGATATCAGACACTCTCCAGAATGGAAAGATAGGATATATCATTAATAAAAATAGCCTTTTGAGGGAATATTTCCCATTTTTCATCTAAAGGGGACCTCTAAAACTCAGTTTCATCCCTATGAATAAAATTACCAGAAAAAAATACTATGTACAAACTGAAGAGGACAAGGGTTTTGCTTTTTATTTGTTTTGTTATTATTTCATTTCGTTTTCTGTACATGGGTGTTCTGTCAGCACTTATGTCTATGTACCACGTGTGCACCTGGTGCCCACGGAGACCAGAAGAAGGTGCTGGATTCCTTGCAATTGGATTTACAGTCCGCTGTAGAGCCACCATGTTGGTGCTGGGAATCTAACTCAGGTTCTCTGGAAGAACAGCCGATGCTCTTAACCATTGAGACATCTCTCCATCTCCTGGAAAAAAAACTGAATGGGAACAAACACATCAGATACTTTATTGGGAAACTCCATCATGGTGTAGACTCTTAAGTGCAGAGCCTTGTGCATGTCGGCTCCCACTATTGCCTCAGCACTTACAATGGGGGTTGTGTTGGATGCATTCAGTACATGATCTTTGAATGAGTATGTGAAGAGTCTGGAGTCTGAGAGGGTCAATGGCAGCAGACTCGATTTTCAGCAGGCCCATATGTCAAAAGAACATGGGAACAATGACCAGGAGCTCTGTGGGGCTTTTCTGATGCAGACATGCAGCCTGCAGTTGACCGTAGTTTACAACAGACCACATTTTGCTCGTCTATTTTCCCTACTGGATCTATCCTCTCCTCTAAGATATGGTTCCGTCCTCTGGATATTTCAGGATTTGAAAACTTTCTATCAAGAGGAAAGGTGAGTCATGGGTAAAGTCCTGCTCTATTTCAAGTAAATTTTAATCTGATATTGGAATATGTCTGCTATATTATTTTCCAGTTAATATATGAGTTTAGCATATTACTGAGTTTCATCTTGGCATCTTTATACATAGGTGTCAATGTGCTTGTGCTCATATGGAAGCCCTGCTCTGCATGGAGGCAGAGGCAAAACAGGCTTGTGGCATCTGGATCCCAAAGACGCAAGCTTTCTGGTGTGAAGAGGGAAGCATGCACTGTGTTGTTCATGCTCTTACATTCATTAAGTCCTGCAAGCATCGCTACTTCTCATGGCTTTTCTCTTTCCCCAAAATTGACTCATAGTACTAAATAGTTTGTCCTTGAAATAGTAAGACATCTGGGGAAAAGTTGGCTAGTGACCAAGGGAACCTGGAAAGCAAGAACATTTTCTTCTGTGCTCTGTAGGTGAAATACACTTGTGTTCTCCCCCCGAACCCCCCCCTCTCTCTCTCTCTCTGTGTGTGTGTGTGTGTGTGTGTGTGTGTGTGTGTGTGTGTGTGTGTTTGGGTAGGCCAGAGGTCATTCAGCCGAGTCTGTCCATCTTAGGTTTTGAAACAGAATCTCTCCCTGGGACCTAGGGTTCACCAGTTGGGCTAACCTGGCTAGCCCAGCAGCACACGGAACTCCCTTGCTCTGCCTCTGCAGCACTGAGTTTATGAGCATGTATCCCCACATCTGGCTTTTTACACAGGTTTTGGTGATAGAATTTAGGTCCTCATGCTTGTGCAGCAAGTACTTTACTGACAGATCCATCCTCCAACCCACCCCCCCCAGACACACTTGTTTAAGAAGAGTAGACGCCATCTTAGAAGAGCAACAGTCATACTGAATTTTTATTGCAGAGAATTGGGAAGTTTCCTATAGAGAGGGTGTGAAGAGAAGTGTTTTTCTGGTTGTTTGTTGGCTCCATAAAATTTGTTTCCAGGTGAAATCCAGATTCCAGGCATCATCCACACGGTCTGGCTCCTCACTGGACTCATGAGGCTGAATTTCACGGTAACAATCCACTCCACATATTTCAAGTTAAATTACATACGCAAAAGATCTGAATCTATAGGGAGGAAAGTGGATCTATGGCAAGGGTCTCAGCAGCAAGGGGTGGCGCAGCACATGGGGCGGGGGCAGGTGGAGATCACACAGGTGGGGCGGTAGCAAGTGCTGTGGCAGCAGACCTGACCACAGACTGGGCGCAGGCAGCAGCAGGGGCGGCAGCAGGGCTGGCAACAGCTGGACACACAGCAGCTGGGGCGGCAGCAGGGGCGGCAGCAGCTGGAGCCACAGCAGCTAGAACCACCACAGGAGGGTTGGCAACAGCTGGAGATGCAGCAGCTGGGGCGGCAGCAGCTGGGGCGACAGCAGCTGGGCTGACAGCACACAGACTGGCAGCACTGGGGTCTGCAGCAGCTGGACACACAGCAGCTGGGGCGACAACAGGGGCGGCAGCAGCTGGACACACAGCAGCTGGGGCGGCAGCAGGTGGGCTGGCAGCAGCCTTGGCCACAGCCCTCCTCAGAGCAGACAGAGCCACAGCAGGAGCTGACCATGGTGTCAGAGGTGGAGGTTCTGATTAGTAAGGGAGTGAGTAATGTAGTGAATCTGAACATCCCCTTGCTGAATGCCCCCTTTTATATTCTGCTAGGGGTGCTGTGACCACAGCCTGGAATATTTCCAAGTTGTTTTTCTTTTCCCTGAAGGAATGTGCATCATTAAGTCAGATCATTGGTTTTCCCTTTTAAATACTTGAAGATGAAGAAACACACAATTTCCTTTTCCTTCTGCATTGAGATAGCCTAATCTGACTTTTGTTGCAGAATTGCCTTCCCTGTTTGTGCACCCTGCTTCTTGGGTGGGTCCATCCTATGGGTTTGGTCACTGGTGATGCCTGTGGTTTGTGTATCACTCATGATGCTATTTAAGCCAATGTGTCTCATGATGCTCACATCTCTTTTGATGTCAAAAGGGAAGTAAATGTTAGTAGGTAAATGGGGCACATGGTGGGGAGGGTCTTATCATTGTGAGATAGCTCCTTGTGAGCTATGAGGAAGAGAATCTTGTCTGTGAGTCAAGGATAATCATTAGATGCTGTCCAGACCACCTCAAGGTATGCAGTCGAAGTGATACTTCCTTCACCCGGTTTCAAGCTGTCATGAATGACTCACTGTTTTAATATGAAAAGGCCTTTGGTGCCACCTTGAAGGCACTCTCACTGTCCCAGTATGGGACAACTTGAACACCAAAACAAATAATGACAGCAATAGATTTCAACACACCAAGTAAAATAAAATAATCGGTCTATACTAAGACCAAGGAGAGAAATAGAAGAAGGTGAGAAACTCTCCACAACAGTGGAATGATGATTAGTTAAATGGGAAAGGAGTAGGGAGTTAGAGTCTCTATATCTATCATAATAAAACTTGGTCAGGAAAATCTCAAAAATTCTAAAATGATTGGATAAAAGTTTCACTAGGAATGTGATGTTTGCATATTTCAAAGTATTTCTCTATCAGTTATTTATCAATTTTAAAATGGAAACATACTAACTTGTTGTTGAAAGAACTCTTAATCTGGGGATTAGTATTGGTGTTAGGGTTGTAAAGATGGTTCATGCTTGCTCTGCTGGCATGAGAACCTGAGTTCAACTCCCAGAAAGTATTCCAAGCATAGTGGCATGTACTTGTCACCTCAGCACTGGGGAGGCAGACACAGGTGGAACCCTGGCACTTGCTGGTCAGTCAGTCTAATGAATGGTCTTGTCTCAAAATCAAAATGATAGACAGTGCCTGAGGCACAATATCCAAGGTCATTTTCTGGTCTCCACAAACATGAGTATATATTTGCATCTGCACACACATGGATGAACACACATGTGTGCATGCACAGATGCTCTCATGTTCACACACACATGATAAATGCAGTCACACATTGAAAAGACACCTCATTTATTATTCCTCTCAAAGGCATAATCTGACTGTAGCTTTAAGGAAACTTAAGATAAACAAAGGCTGAAGAATTCTGCACATAATGACTGGCTCACCCTCTTTAGTACTGTCAGAATTTTCTAACATAGTGACAGGCTGAGGAAGTGTTTCAGATTTAAGAAATCAAAGAGATGCAGTATCTAAGTGTAATGTATAGCTGTGAATATTCCTCTACAGGAAGGTGTTGACAGCATTTGGACATGGAGTGGACATTAGACAATAGATAATAGTATTGTATAATATATGATTTAATTTTGTATCTGTATTGTGGTTATATATAAGTGTCCCTAAATTTAGGATATGTGTGTGTGTGTGTGTGTGTGTGTGTGTGTGTGTGTATGTATGTATCTGTGTGTTATATGTCTGACTACATTCATTAGTCTTTGTTCCTTCCTTCATTCCTTCATTTCTTCTCTCCCTCTTTTCATCTATCCATCCATTCCTGTTCTCATCCATTCATCCACCTGTCCATTCATCCACCTACCTACCTGTCTCCTAATGTGTCTGTCTAGACAGTCATCAAGTGTGGCAAAATGATGAATCTCAGTGAAAGCAGCATGCAATGAGGAACTCTTTGCATTGTCGTTATGATTGTTCAATAAGCCCGATGCTTTTCAAAAATAACAGTTTAAAAGTATAAAAGGAACTGAAGCAAAATTTCTATTGAATGTCTATTTGGTCAAGATGGAAATAAAGAAAGAAATTAAAGACTTCCTAGAATTCAATGAAAATGATTGTGCAGCATACCCAAACTTGTGAGATACAATGAAAGCGACATTAAGAGGAACAATCATAGCACTGCATGCCTACATAAAAAGTTGAGTGGTCTCATACTAGCAACTTAAAAGCTCACCTGAAAGCTCTAGAACAAAAGGAATCAAGCACACACAAGAGGAGTAGACAGCAGGAAATAAGGGCTGAAATCAATAAAATGGAAACAAAAAGATCAATACAAAGAACCAATGCAATGAAGAGTTGGTTCTTTGAGAAAAACAACAAGATAGACAAACCCTTTATTCAAGCTAACTAAAACACAGGAAGAGAGAGAATATCCAGATTAGCAAAATCAGAAACAAAAGGGGGACATAATAACAGACACCAAGGGAATCCAAAGAATCATTAGATCATAGTTTAAAGATCTATACTCCACAAAATTGGAAAAATCTAAAAGAAATGAATAATTTTCCCAATAGATACCACTTGTCAAAGTTAAATCAAATCAGATAAATAATTTAAATGACCTATAACACTTAAAGAAATAAAATCAGTTATTAAAAGTCTCCCCATTCCACCCACCAAAAAAGCCCAGGGCCAGACAGATAGTTTTAGTGCAGAATTCTACCAGACTTCCTAAGGAGAGTTAATGCTAATACTCCCTCAAATTGTTCCACAAAACAGAAGGAACATTGCCAAATTCATTTTATGGGGCCATAGTCACCCTAATATCCAAACCACACAAAGATTCAACAAAGATAGAGAATTACAGACCAATTTCCCTTATGAACATAGATAAAAAAATACTCAACAAAATACTTGCAAATCGAATCTAAGAATACATCAAAAAGATCATCCACTGTGATCAAGTAGGCTTCATCCCAGAGATGCAGGGATGGTACAACATATGAAAATTTGTCAATGTAATCCACCATATAAACAAACTGAAAGAAAGACACATGGTCATCTCATTAGATGCTGAAAAAGCCTTCGATAAAATCCAACACCCCTTCATGATAAATGTCTTGGAGAGACTGGGGATATAATAAAGGCAATATACAGCAAGCCGATTGCCAACATCAAATTAAATGGAGAGGAATTCAAAGCAATTTCAACTAAAATCAGGAACAAGACAAGGTTGTCCACTCTCTTTATATCTAGCCAATATAGTACTCAAAATATAGTATAGTATTCAATATAGTACTCCAGCTAGAGGAATAAGACAACTTAAGGAGATTAAGGGGATACAAATTAGAAAAGAAGAAGTCAACATATATATGCAGATGATATGATATACATAAGTGATCCCAAATCTTCTACCAGGGAACTTCTACAGCTGATAATCACCTTCAGCAATATGGCTTGATACAAGATTAACTAAAAAAAAAAAAAAAAAATCAGTGTCCCTCCTATATACAAATGACAAACAGACTGAGAAAGAATTCAAGGAAACAGTATCCTTCACAATAGCCACAACCCTGATCAAAGAAGTGAAAGACCTGTGTGAAAAAAACTTCAAGTCTTTGAAGAAAGAAACTGAAGAAGATATCAGAAGAGGGAACGATCTCCCATGCTCAGGGATCGGTAGATTTTTACTCTAATAAAAATGGCCATCCCACCAAAAGCAATCTACAGGCTCAACCTCCATCAAAATTCCAACACAATTCTTTACAAACCTTGAAAGGGCAATACTCAGTTTCTATGGAAAAACAAAAAGTCCAGGATAGCCATACACTGGCATTGTGAAAAAGGATTTTCCTCCATGTGTTCTTAACACTTCACTCATTTTGAAGTCCATGCAGATATTCAAAGAGATGATAGACTTCAAAGTGTTCTAGTGGATGACTACGAAAAGCTGGCTGTATTTGTATACTTGGTAAAGAACCACTTAAAGAATTCTTTCACTTTTTAATTCTTCTTTTTATTTTCTTTTTCCATATATAATTTAATTTTTTATGTTCATTGGTATTTGGCCTGCATGTATGTCTGAGTGAAGGTGTTGGATCCTCTGGAACTGGAGTTATAGACAGGCGTGAGCTTCCATGTGGGTTGCTGGGCATTGAACCCGGGTCCTCTGGAAGAGTAGCCAGAGCTCTTAACAGCTGAGCCATCTCTCCAGCCCCACTTGGTTTATTTTTTATTCTTTGACACTTTCATCCTTGTGAAGCGGGTTTTAGTCTTTCTCATTTTCGGTCACCCAGTCTCATCCCCTCCTCAGACCCAAAGCTCCTGACTAGCCCCTCTTTCTTCTTTCATGCCTTTGTCCATGGGTGTGACTGCTAAGTGTAAGCAGGCCTGGCCAAGTGGGCAGGGATAGGTTATTTCTTGTAACGGGCAACTTATCAGCAGTTAGGCTTCTGAAGAAGGTAGGCATCTCTCAGCCCTCATTAGCAAAGCCGCTTTTTGCAGTAGACATGGGCAGTTAAATGCAGACTCGCAACCATCCAAGTAGAGATTAAGAGACTGGGGAGAACTCAGGCCTAATCTGGACATTTTATCACACATGCATGTGCGTGTACACACACACACACACACACACACACACACACACACACACGTACATGTACACCCACACATTTGCACACACTGCTCAGGAAAGATCATGCAAAAGAGACCGCAAAAGCCAGTGTCTTCTGGACATGCCAGGTCGATGCACTCATGAACTCGCTGCACAATCAACCATGGTTACTTCCTTTCTTCCAATTTTTGACTCATCGCGTTGGATATTTTCTGAAGTTGTGAGAGCAGGGTCAGGAAATGTTGGTGTAATTGTGCTTTGAATATAATTTCCTTAATTAAAGTCAATCACTATATATACAGCAACAGACACAGGAAAATTGTATTTCTATTCCAATGAAATGCATTTTATTTAGAAGTAGCAGCAGTAAAGTACAGAGATGTCACAGTTAGCGTGAAAACAGGATGGCAGCGTGAGACTTTCAGCTCCATAATCTGACTCTACAGGCGCTGAAGGTATTTCCACTTTGGATAGAGAAGACCTGTACTCTGATGAATTTCTTTTTAAAATACAATATTTTATATTAATTATTTTAGAATTTCATAATGCACACAATGTATATTGCTCGCATTAACACCTCCACTCCTCCCTTAACTTCTTCAGGAGCCACCCCCACCCCCTCTATATTAACTTCTTAACCTCCAGTTTCATATTATGGCCTGAGACAAGGTAGAAGTCAACAGAGGCAGCTTTCCTGAGTCTGGGATATGGGAATGGCCTCTCTCAAGACAACTATGAGGTCCACAAGGTCTGTTTTCATAACAAAGGAGGTGGGGAAATGGATGTGCTCTGGAAAGGAAGGTCTCAGCAGCAAGGGGTGGCGCAGCACATGGGGCGGGGGCAGGTGGAGATCACACAGGTGGGGCGGTAGCAAGTGCTGTGGCAGCAGACCTGACCACAGACTGGGCGCAGGCAGCAGCAGGGGCGGCAGCAGGGGCGGCAGCAGGGCTGGCAGCAGGGGCGGCAGCAGGGGCGGCAGCAGGGCTGGCAGCAGGGCTGGCAGCAGGGGCGGCAGCAGGGGCGGCAGCAGCTGGAGCCACAGCAGCTAGAACTACCGCAGGAGGGCTGGCAACAGCTGGACACACAGCAGCTGGGGCGGCAGCAGGGACGGCAGCAGGTGGGCTGGCAGCACACAGACTGACAGCAGCTGGGTCTGCAGCAGCTGGACACACAGCAGCTGGGTCTGCAGCAGCTGGACACACAGCAGATAGGTCTGCAGCAGGTGGTCTGGCAGCAGCTGGGTCTGCAGCAGCCTTGGCCACAGCCCTCCTCAGAGCAGACAGAGCCACAGCAGGAGCTGACCATGGTGTCAGAGGTGGAGGTTCTGGGTGGGTTTACAAGTGAGTGAGTTTCAGGGTTTGGATCCTCCTTGCTGCAGGTCCCCTTTTTATACTCAGCTAAGTTGTTTCTGTAATTATGCAAACACTATTTCCTTGTTTTTGTTTACACGATACAAATGCAAATTAATAGGCTGTAGTTTTTCCAGTAAAAACTTCCAATCTGTGGGAAATAATTACCTCACTTTTCTCATGTTTCCTAGTGTTCCCCCATGAATCACCTCTTGCATTTCTCCCACGGTTGCCATATTACATGACCTCAGTCCCTGCTTGTCATGTGACATGACAGACTCATTGTCTGCTTCAGTTCTCATGCCGACATGATTTCCGAGGGGTTCCTCATGGAGCTGGAATTCACAGTAGATAAATGCTGGCTTCTGTCAGGTGCACCACTGGAATGAAAATAGGAAGTAAGATCCCCTCTTTCAACTGTGAGAATGCAGGATGCTTGCTCATGATCCATGTGTACATTCTAGGTGCTTGTTGAGCTAGTGAAATGCTAGGACATTCTAAGATGTGTTCAGTCTCAGCACCCTGATGCACCATGAAATGGTTAAGCAGGACTCAGAATTTTAAGGCCCTGAAGAGTTATCTAGGACTGAGATCTGTCTTCAGAGTTGACCTGCAGGCTGAGCTAGACTAATACACCCAATAGTTTTAAATGCATTTTTTTTTCTGGAATATTAAGGTATCTCATTGTTATACTTTATTAACATTTTACCAAAATATTTTCATGTATTCTAGAAGTTTTGTAATCTGTTTAATTTTAGAGGCATTAAAATGAATATAAGACCTATTCTCAATTTTACATGTGCTTACACAGAAATTACATTCATAGAGTTTACATCAGACACCAGAATTCCAGAGAAATTCTGTCTTCAACTGTGATAAGAGAAACTTCTCAATAGTGGGTGACATTTATTGCAGTGACTTAAAATCCCAAACAGGACATCTCTATCACCACACCCGAGGCTCAGGGGACATCCTGGAAGAGCAGGTGGAGAGAATGTAAAAGCTGGAAGAAGGGATGGGGCACTGGAAATCATTGTCTCCTCACATGATATAGCCCTTGCACTCACAAACTCACAGTGTGTGTGTGATTACCTGCACATGACTCATACAATCCACCACAGATGGAAGAGGGGCTCATGAGGCCTCACCCCTCCCTAAGGAGTCATTCAGTTAAAGGCTTCTGGAGGAGGTGGAGTCATTTAGTGGTATAACCATTGGTAAGTTTTCCATGCTCCAGAAAATGACTCTCACACTCATGCTCATGCAAGCAATCTTACTTAAGCTCAGTGGGTCACAAAAACAGATAAAGAATGTAGGAGGGAGCCTAAGGAAGAAAGATAAGACAGTTCAAGAGGAGTAGGTAGGTATATGACACAATAACAGGAAGTGAACATATAATCAAAATATATCATATGTATGTATAAAAGTATCAAATAATAAATAAAAATTAGTGGTGTTCAAAATAAAGCTTCAGTTAAAACAGTCAAGACAATCTCCCTCAGACATGCCCAAAGGCCAAACTGACCTAGATAATCCCTCATAGAGACTGTCTTCCTAGATGATTCTAAAATGTATAAAGTTGACAATTAAAACTAGCCATTACAGCCACCTTCGAAAATAGTAACTTCTTTTATGTATTCTGGATTTGATTTTTCAATCCCCTAATGATTTTCATGGACCAGTGCAGCAGGAATTAATTTATTGAATTAATTTGCTTGTAATGGTTCTCAAATCCAGTCTGTCATTACGGCAATATGCTAGTGAACTCAAATGTGCATGGGATAAAATAATAAGCATAGTGAGGTTCTTGCCCCGAGAATGTGACTGGCCCCTGGCCAGACTCTGACTCAGCAGCTTCTCTAGGTTTAAGATTCTTGTAAAGTCTTGCACATTAGGGCCAGTGAAGTGTCTGTAGGAGCCACATTGTTTATTCATGGAGAACTGTCCGTTATCCCTCAGGAGCTGTCTTCCTCACGTTCTGACCGTGCTGTGGATATCGCTCTGTGTAAATAAAGTTCTGATTGGCCAGTGGCCAGGCAGGAAGTATAGGCGGGACAAGAGAGTAGAGAATTCTGGGAAGTAGAAGACTGGAGAGAGACACCGCCAGCCGCCGCCATGAAAAGCAACATGTAAAGACACTGGTAAGCCACAAGCCATGTGGCAAAGTATAGATAAACAGAAATGGGTTAATTTAAGATAAAAAAGGTAGATAACAAGCAGCCTGCCACGGCCATACAGTCTGTAAACAATATAAGTTTCTGTGTGCTTTCTTGGTTGGGTCTGAGCAACTGTGGGACTGGCGGGTAAGAGAGATTTGTCCTGACTGGGCCAGGCAGGAAAACTCTAACTACATGACAGCACTGGCTGAAAAGGATTTGTAGAGGAGTAAAACTCCCTCTTCAGCCATTGATCAGAACATCTTTTGTTGCCCCTGTGATTTGTTGTAACTTGCTATTTATTTTCCAGATGGACTTGAAGAACCTCAAATATATAAATATCTAAATGTTTATATATCTAGGACGGCAAATTAAAATGAGAGTTAAGGATAGTTACTGCTTTATTCACTACACATTGAGGCAAAGCGGCTGCAGCCTATAGCAACAATAAGCGAGCTCAGCAGGTTGTATTTATGTATTTACACACTGCTACACATGTGACAATAATAACCAAAGCAAAAGAGGCCACCGTTTTGAGAAAGAGTGGGGAGGGCATGGAAGGATTTGGAGGGAGGAGACATGGGTGGGAGGGAGGGAGGAAAGGGAAGGGGGAAATAATGGAATTACATTTTAACTAAAGGTTAAATTTTTTAAAAATGGAAAAAAAAGACTCAGTTCCACTTGTTGTTTGTAAATATGATATCACCGATTGTATAATGGACAGAAACTTTAATATATTTTTATTGACTAACACTTTATGTTTTGGTGATAAGAAAAAGAAAACTGAGATGTTCAAGAAATGTCCAACCTCGGTTATCCTAAGAAAGATCAAGACTGTGGAGAGAGTTCATTATGAGAGAATAGAGTGACAAAGGAAATTCAGAGACCTCAGAAGCATGGTCATCTGATGAAGGCACTAGAACTGTGAGCCTCTGCTGATGAACATTTTTAATTTTCATGAGGAAATTGCCATACTGCTCATACACTTCCAGAGATTTGGGGTTAATAGGCACATGCTGGATTCCAAGTAAGAGTCATATATTTAGAGAGGAAGGAAAAAAAGAAGGAAGGATTCAAGGAAGGATGCTCACAATTTATACAGCCAATAATAGAACATAATGGAACACAAAATATAGCCTGGTGACATATAGATAGCTTCATGACCTTGAATTCACTGCAATCCTTAAAGGACCCTGGAAATACAGACCAATGCTTCATTTTAAATTATACAGGACAATCCATGGGTGATACATATTTTCCTGATATTTATCAAAGAGAATGATATGCTAATAAGTTATTTTTAGCCTTAGGTAGTATTTCAATAACAAAAAATACACATATGAAGAGCCTGTATTATATGCCAGACGCTGTGATAAGCATATGACATGGATTAGGTCTTTAAATTTGAAAGGTATAATGCATCATCTGTATTTTACAGAGACAGTCTGAGATCTGAAGATGTCAAGAGCCTCCTC
Organism: Onychomys torridus; assembly: GCF_903995425.1. Taxonomy (NCBI): domain Eukaryota; kingdom Metazoa; phylum Chordata; class Mammalia; order Rodentia; family Cricetidae; genus Onychomys; species Onychomys torridus. Next base: position 87,724,407 of record NC_050450.1, read on the forward strand.
TGTGTCACACTGCAAATCCCCTGAGCTGTCCTGACTCCATCCTAGGAGGCAAGAATAAAGCACTCCTAAGAATGCTCTTCTACATTGGTGGTGAGAAAAGTGACCTTGGATGAAGTGACAGATGAACACATGTGCAAACATACACATGCACACACATGAGATAAAATATTAAACTCATTAGGAGATTTTAGTAAGATGGGAAATAGCTCTCAGTTGAGATTCCATGGAAACATCGCTCTATGAGATCATCACAATTAGCCAGCACTCACAATGCAGATATGTCCTGTCTAAAAATAGATATGCTCAGCTTGGGTTAAAATGTCATAGGTATTTACTCTTTCTATTTCCCGTAGGAACTGAATTCAGCTCTTAATGTTTCATCAAAGAGGACAGCAGCCGAGAATCTGTTTTTCCAGTCACTGAGTAGCTATAATACATTTTATGTGACTGGTGAGAACATCCATGGTGTGACAAGTATTCCAAACAGTGATCTGCAGCAATGAGAGGCGCAGGCCACAGAGTGGTGGCTGGTGCAGATGGTAAAGGTTGAGCGACGGTATGTGGTACAGCAGAAGAGTTGGCCATATATATGCTGAGCACATCCGCAGGCACATCTGCTGGAGCCTTAGCAACTGGAACCACCACAGGTGGATTGACAGCAGTTAGAGATGTAGCTGGCCAGGCAGCAGCTCCCTTGGCAGCAGCCTTGGCCCTGCAATGAGCAGACAGAGCCACAGTAGGAGTTGACCGGTGTCAGAGGCTGGGACCCAGGAGGGTTCTCAAGAAGGTTCTGGAGTTTAGACAGCTCCTCTACCACAGCCTCTTACACACTGTGTGAATATGCTTTCCTTGTTTGTATTTCCTGTCTAGATGAGTAATTGTCAGTTTGAATAGCATTCACCCACGTAATGACTTAATTTGTGAGAAACAACATTTTCTTGTCCAGTTGTAATAAATTCTGCTGATCTGGTCTCCTCCTGACTCACATTTCATTCTGATTGCTTCTGGAGTGTGCTGCTCTCATCTCCCTCTCAGAAGGCTCTCATGTGAGTCTCTGTGTTTGAGACTACAGCCCTTTCCCTCTGTCTGTATCTTCTACCACAATGATAGCTGTGTAGACATACTTCTTATTATGTATTTTTTTCACTAACCAATGGGAATGATGCCCATTGTTGTGGTATTTTGTGGGGCAAAGGGAAAAGGTCTTGATAGTTCAGGTCATTTTTGAGTAATGAGGATACTAAAGTATGCATGTGTCATGTTAATGACATCTGTGCCACTGGAGTAGATTTTGCCAGATGTTGAAGATTTGGCATCATTTCCATGTTTTTAAATACTGGCAAGCAAATTATCTATGTAGTTAATGCTATGGAAATGTCCTGCTCTCTCTCTCTCTCTCTCTCTCTCTCTCTCTCTCTCTCTCTCTCTCTGTGTGTCAAATATTACTTTTTGATGTTTTGTTTTTATTTCAAATATGTTTTCATACAATACATTTTGAACATATTCTTTCCCCTCCCCTAAGATTTCCCTGATGCTTCCCACCTCCCTAAAGACCCAATTTCATTCTTTCTCTCTTTCCCCTCACCCAGCATGTGCAAAGAATACAAGAAAGATGCCTTGTCCACATTGCTAATGTGAGACACAAGGCAAATCGCGTTCTGCTTTCTGGGTAACTGTCCTCAGTGGATGGACGTGCAGTCAGTAGGAGGTATGAGCTCTATATGCACCTCCCTGACACTGTGGAGGTCTAAGGTAGTAACACTGGGCAACAGAACAAAGGTTGAGACACCTTGTCTGCAGGAGAGGCATTCCTATTCTCGAGCCTGCTGGTGATCAGAAAGATGGGCTTCACTGATATCAGATTTGGACTTAGCAGTTTCTAAGAGTCTGACTTGCTTCTGTGACTGTCTACCAGAGAGTGTTCAGGATAATTTCCTTACTAGACTTTTCTCTTGGCAAAAATCCCTGGGTCCAGTTGTACTTTTAGCGAATCCCACATAGTTCACAAACCATGAGGTGGCTCCCCTCTAAACACAGTCTCCTCTAGAGTGTTACTGGCATGAACACTACTCTCTAGGGCTCAGATACAGCATGGGGACAAAATGGACAAATAAATAAAGATTAATAGATAAAATAATGGTGCAAAACTTGTAAAGGAAGAGAAAAATGTGACAAGATTTGCAGTTAAGTGGCCACACCATTCATGGTGACCACTCATGTTATGCGAAAATGTGCAAAGGGCCAGCAACACTGAGACTAGGGAGACAGGGCTCTGAGATGAGGGAGTCACTTGAGAAATGATCCAGGATGGGAAGGAAGCCAGCGCAGAGCACATAGGAGCAGGACACTAGCATATGGGGCTGGCTTCCATTCCCACCCGGGAACACGGGGCTGAGACGTACTCAGTGAGGGAGTGCCAATGGGAGCATGAGCTTCCTACCTCCCTTCTTCCACTTGCTCTGGATCTCAGGCTTCAACTCTCCCTCTGGGCTTCTCCCCCAGACAGAGAAGCTCCAGTAGAGAGAACCACATGGCTGCTCCAAGAAAACACCTTCCTGAGTTACAGCAGGCACACAGAGGAAACAGAGGACGCAGGTAAATTAATCTTACTATGGGCTTTTTGTTATTTTGAGTGGGGCTAAAAAAAAAAAAAAAGCTGAGAGCTAAGAGCAATGAAGGAGAAATAAGGAGATACAACGCATTTACATTTGGATATCTAAAATTCAGATTTATTTAATATATAGAAATACTTCTATTATAGACATAGAACAGAAAATAAACATCAGAGTAGGAGTAACATACTAGATTACAGAGAAAATCCAAATTTGTTTTTATTTGAGAGAGGGGGGCTGGCTAGGGAAGAGCGAGTGAGTGCATTTTGAGGCTTAAATCAAGTTCAAAGAGAGGCTTTGATTGGTCTCTTGGGATTCAGCTCACAGGGGTCCACATCAGGAATCCTGGGTGGTGAAGAACAGGAGACTGGGTGAGAGCACTCAGCAGCAAGAACTGCTAGAGCATGCTGGGCGGCAGCAGCTGGAGATGCAGCACTGGGGTCTGCAGCAGCTGGACACACAACAGCTGGGGCGGCAGCAGGTGGTCTGGCAACAGCTGGAGATGCAGCACTGAGGCCTGCAGCAGCTGGACACACAGCAGCTGGGGCGGCAGCAGGAAGGTCTGCAGCAGCTAGAAATGCAGCAGCTGGGGCGGCAGCAGGTGGTCTGGCAACAGCTGGGGCGGCAGCAGCTGGAGATGCAGCAAGATGGTCTGCAGCAGCTGGGGCGGCAGCAGGTTGGCTGGCAACACACAGACTGACAGCAGCTGGGCCTGCAGCAACTGGACACACAGCAGCTGGGGCGGCAGCAGCTGGAGATGCAGCAAGAGGGCCTGCAGCAGCTGGACACACAGCAGCTGGGGCGGCAACAGGGGCGGCAGCAGCTGGACACACAGCAGCTGGGTCTGCAGCAGCTGGGCTGGCAGCAGCCTTGGCCACAGCCCTCCTCAGAGCAGACAGAGCCACAGCAGGAGTTGACCATGGTGTCAGAGGTGGAGGTTCTGGGTGAGTTCAAAAGGAGGTGGATTGGAAGGTTTGGAAGTGGGAGTCTCCCTGCCCACACCCCCTTTTATACCCCGCTGAGGGGCTGCTGTCCTCACATGCAGCATTCTTTCCCTGTTATTGTTTAGGTTAATAAACAGGCGATTATCAAATTAGCCAAGTTTCTTTTCCTGGTTACATTTTTCAGGTGAATGGAAAACATGATTTCCTTCCTGTTGTATTAGGACTCATTGTCAGTTCTTGCTGAACCATCTCCTAAGTGGCTTTTTTTGTTTTAATTTCTTCTAAGAGAGCTGTGACCTGTCATTCTATGTCCTGGTCCCACGTGTCTCATTGTCATTTTTGTGGTGCCTCCTCCACTTCCTGTAAGTAGTCACATTCTTACTTTCTTATAAGACCCAGAAGACACAGGTGCTTTTGACCGATGGCTCATGCATAATAGGTCAGGTGAGCACAGAAAGCCAAGTAGCTGGAGAACAGGGATGTACTGGGACCAGGCTCTGTCCTTATTGCCTCTTGTTAATGGGGGATGTTGTTGCAGGCCTGAGCTTGCTAAGGGTGATGGCAGTGGTAAGTGTGTAGAGAACCACAGTCCAGGTGGCATCACTTAACTGGAAGAATGTACGTCGATATAATGAATTCTGAACAATAAGTTAGAAATGGCAACTGAGGTAGAGTGGTATAGTATGTAACTCAGAGGGACCAATGGTTATCAATAGAAACATTTCTGTCCTTCACAACAGAGTGAATGTAGACAAAACTGGTATGGCCGTGATATCAGAGTCCAGGTCTCTGTAGCTATAGCATGCTTGTACATATGTATATGTGTAAGGTATTAATAGCATTGGATAACCAATTGGTGTGCTCTTCCCTGGGAAAGGCAACTTCCCCCACTTTCAGCATTCCTATGTTTCCCATAGTCCTTTGTGTAGGGTTGAGGCCTTGTGGATTTTTTCTTGCCCCCTTAAACATGTCTATTATCATTGTCTTTGTTTAGCTTGTGTTTGGTAGTTATGTTAGCAAGACCTGAAAACATACATCCAAGTAACATGATACAGACTGAGTAGGTTAGGTTGTACTTATGTATATGTGTGTGTATATATACACATATACAACATACATGTAACAAGAATGAAAAAAGAGGCCATGAATTTGAAAAAGAGAAAGGAGTGATACAGGAGATGGTTTAGAGGGCGGAAAGGTAGAGGGACATTCTGTAATAATATTAGAATCTCAAAAGAGAAATAATTTTAAATCAGAACAGGATCTTAATGGTAAATGAGCAAGGGGAAGAGATGAGTTGTTGCGATGACAAGTGTTTATCATTCCTCCAGCATCCGGCCCTGGTGTGGTACTTAGAGCGGTGACACATCAGCTGTAAAATGGGCCGGTTCCCCCAGTTAAAAGCCCTCAGCTGGTGTACACCGTAATGGCTCCTCCGCTCCTTTATTCCACGCATCTCCAGGGGATGATACATGTGCATGTGGAGGCTACTAGAGAGTAGATGGGTGCTCACACACACAACTTGGTATGAGAATGCTGACCCCCATTGGAGTCTGTCAGTGACAGTCAGAAAGCAAACGTGTCTTCCCTAGGTCACTCTCATTGTCTGTCCACTGTGTCAACGGGTGTCCCTAAAGATCAATTGCTCAGTGCATGTGTATGAAATCCAGCAGCTTCTTTCCTTGAGTCACAGAGTAAAAACTACACAATAGAAAAGCCACAGGAAACCCTTAACAAAACCTAACCCCCATCACCATACTGCAGGTGAGGTAGAAAATAAATATCAGATGCTGGGTCTACCTTCAAAGGCATAAAAATGGAGGGACTGTTGATCTGTCCCACGTCCCTGTATGTGAAGTCCCACGTCAAAGAGATGGCTGGAGACTGACAACCATAGATGACCACATGGCCCAGCAATAGCAGTTGATGTGATGCATGTGCAGTATGACTTTGAACAAGTTCTTGGTGTCTAGACTGAGCAGTAGAGAATGGACTGGCAAATCAACTCTTTAATATTCCCAAGCAAGGAGAAGCAGAGGTACATCCACTGCAGTTGTATAACTTTATTGCCTTGTCTCAGGGCTGTGTTAATTCTCCTCTCCATCACAACACATTTTAATGAGATGTGAACCTCTGGATACCAACAGAACTCCCTGTTGTCTTATAATATTAATGGCGTCATTTTGGTCAGATCTGATGAACAAGACACTGAATATTCTGGAAATCTTAGTGAGACATAGGATAGGATGTGCTCAAGAAGATGCAGGGGAATGTGCATTCTGGCCTGGTGCTGCATTCAAGAGTCCAGCCTAAAGAAACAAGGGCATTCTCTGTTTAATACATTCTATGCAAACAAGAAACTAACGTGGAACCCCCTGTCTGGTGCGATCTCTTGAGAACTTTAACAGACTGATTGTTTCTCAATGAGTTCACGTTCAGCCTGGGAAAGAGCCTGCCCTCTAAGCTTGCAATGTCTTAGTGTGCTCAGGCCAAAGTGTTGGAACTGACATGTGGAATCCTAAATAACCACACCTAGGACAGCAATGAATGTGAAGCCATGGAAATAAGAAAACAACACAGGATCCACGGTTCTGTCTTATTCCATACTGTACCATCAAGGAACAAATGAAGCAATAGCATGATGCCACCACCTCTTGAAGCCAGCTTAGAAATGGCATCCTATGAAGACGAATCTCGGCTTTCAGAATACGGCACACACACACACACACACACACACACACACACACACACTTGAATATATATATATATTTCAAAGCAATAAGCAATGTATGTGGCTTCCTCTAGAATAAATAAAATATATTAACTAATGTACAGAATTCAAATACAGGAAACTAGTACATCAAAGTGCAAGCTAATTTACTCAGCTACACTCTCAGTGATTATTTGGGAAGACAGGTCCTTCTTTATGTAAATTCAGGCTCTATGGATATTGAAGTTGCTTTTCAGATGCAAGGAGTCTCCAAGAGACACTCATGTTTCCTTGGAATGAAAGTTACCACTGCTGCTTTCTCTCTAGACCTCAAATGTCAGTGGACAATCCTAGGAGTCAGAAGTGGGAACAGTACTGTGCAGTAGAGGTGGACAGAACACATTAAGCATGAGTAACACACTGTGGCAGTCTTGAAGTTCTTAGGTAAAGATATTTTAACTGTATATAGACATTGTACAGTAAGGACAGAGAAACCAAGATGTTGGAAATGTCCAGATTTGAGCTTCTCTTCGTGTTACTCCATTAAATAATCAGAAAATAGTCCCGACAGAAGAGAGTATTTATTCTGGGATAGTCAATCTTAGTGGGAAGTGAAAGGCGGGAAGACCTTGAAGCATTTGATTGAGTAATATCTACAGAGAGGAAGCAGAAAGCAGCGGCAGCTAGTGTCCAGCTTGCTTCCTACACTTCCTACCATCCAGGATGCCATGCAAGTGATGGTTCTGGCCAGAGGAAATGTCATTTCCTCAAAAACTAAAATAAAACAATCAGAAGATCTAGGTATATTGCTTCAGATCTTTTGTCCAAAGGAATAAAAAGTATAATACAAGAGGGACCCTATATATCCATGTATTCTGCAGCACTACTCAACATGGAATCCTGGAGACTGGCTAAATAGAGTTCATGTGTGCATGGATCTGTAAGTTGAAACAAATGTACAGTAGAGAATGATTTATATACTAAGAATACAGCCAGACTATGCGTAAGAAAATGAATGGAAGTGGAAATTGTCACATTAAGCAAAATCAGCCAAAGTCAGGAATATAAACATCAATGTTTGGTCAGATATGTGCCACATGCATACATGCTCATATCATTGAACATGTGTACACACATACATCATAAAAAAAGAAAAAGTTATGAAATGGGAAGGAAAAATGGAGAAGAGGGAACTAGACAAGCAGAAAGAGACAGGTGTAAGTAGCATGTGGGATAAATGCAAAATACTATCTATACATATGTATTCTACTGTCATACAATGCTAATTTCTACTTTTGGTAATATGAACCTACAATACTATAATTACTGAAAATTGAATCGCCAAAATATTGATGACAACAAAAATAACCAAAATTGTGCAGAAAGTGAAATGAAAACAAGGACACTTGGTACAAACTTGCTATTTTGGGGGACAGCAAATCCAAAATGAATATCCATCATATGACAAGCCCCATATAGTATGGAAGATGTGTTCAATGGCAGCAATACTGAGATTAGGACTGTGAGTGTCTGGGGGTGGATGACCACAGGAGTAGACACAATACTGAAGGCTGCAGTAAGCAAGTTCATACAGGAAATAATTGGAGGACATGTTAGGAACTAGAAGTTATCGAGGAAAGAGAGAGAAGTCAATAAAGAGTGTTATCATGAGTAGGACAAGCCTGGGAGCAGCAGAGTTCCATGACACTCATGACCCCTGGGGCTTTGGTAGGACACATTTGGACTCAAGGGCAAAGAAACCAGAGCATTTGCTCACCCATCCTCTCTCTGCCCAGAGAGTTCAGCTCTCCTATCTAAGCTTCTGCTTCTTTCAGAGAGTCTCCAGGGAGTGAGGTTCATGCCTGTGGACCACAAAGCACCTTTCTGTATTAGGAGGAGATGCAGCAGATACAACACTGGTGTTTCGGAGGTCAACTGCTGGCATTTGTTCATTGTATAGAGAGGAAATGAGAATATAGACAGCCGAGAATGACAATTTGAGCAGAAGACATGGTGCCTAACTATTTATACACTTGGAAATTCAGGTTTATTTGTGAATGGGAAGCATTCCATTTTGCAAACATGGCAAAGAACAAATTATTCCATGGGGATGAAGTGAGATTACAAAGATTCGAGAGGAGATTTTAACTAGTGTACATTTTAGAGATAGAAAGCAGGCAGGAGTTTAGACAGGATAACTGGTGTCCCAGTGAGTCCCAGTTGTACCAGAGGCTTTGGGGTTGGCCTCACAGGATTCATCTCACAGGTGGTCTACATCAGGAATGTTGGTTGACGAAGAACAGGAGACTGGGTGAGAATGCTCAGCAGTAAGAACCTAGAGCTAGTGCATGGTGGTAGGCAGCAGGTGGTCCTGCAGCAGGCGGTTGGCATCAGGTGGTCCTATAGCTGGTGGTCTAACAGAAGAAGGTCCAGCAGCAGGTGGTCTAACAGCAGAAGGTCCAGCAGCAGGTGGTCTAACAGCAGGTTGTCTGGCATCAGGTAGTTGGCAGCAGGTGGTTGGCAATAGCCTTGGCCACAGCAGTGAGCCTCAACAGGAGTTGATCTTGGTTTACAGGTTGGAGGTTCTAGACTGGCTTTGATGAAGGTGGGTAGGAAGGTTTGGGAGTCTCCCTGCCCACATCTCTTTTTATATCCTGCTGAGGGGCTACTGTCCTCACATGAACCACTCTTTACTAGTTATTGTTTGTGTCAAAAATAAGTTGTAAAGTTCGGCAAGTTTCTTTTCCAGATTCAATATTCAAGGCAAGTAGAAAATAAGAACTTCCGACTAAGACTCATTGTTGGGATCAGAATGGCTCTGACCCCTCTAAGACTGCTCCCACCTCCCCAGTTCTGACTGCACTGAGGTCAGGCTGTTCCACAGATGTTTTGCTGATCAGTACATCTCATGGTTTGGCAGCTAGGGCTTCCTGGGGCATGCTGGGCATTCCTTGACCCTGGGTGCTTGGTATACAATTCTGTTTGTTCCTCCTTCTAAAAGGGTATAAAAGATGGGGAAGAAAGAATCAAAGAGTCTGGATACTTGCAACTTAACTGGTGTGTGCTGTGTTCAACCCTACTTTCCCTGCCAGACTTTGGGCTCAATTGCCATTCAGGCATGGCAACTCACGGTGAATGCTGGGTGAACAATGTCCTAAGTAGTTCTCCTGTTTAAATTTCTTTCTGGAATTCTCAACAGACATTCTGTGTTATATTACCCCAAAATCTCAATGTTAATTTTGTGGCACCTCTGGTCTACTTTCAGGTAGTCAAGAACTGATCTTCCAAACCACCCCACTCATCTCTGATGGATCCCTATTCCCTGTAAGTCTAGATCCATGGGATAGGACCCTCTGATATGGACTTACAAGGGACCTGAACTCATATGTGCAAATACCTCAACAATGGCGCGCGCGCGCACACACGCGCGCGCGCACACACACACACACACACACACACACACACACACACACAAATTGCAATTGCATGGAATACTGAAACCTCAAAATCTGCCTCGAGAGACAAGACTCCCCCCAACAAGGACAAGCATAATCTTTTCCAAATAATTTCACAAGCTGAAGTACAAGTTTTCACATATAGGAGGTAATGAAGGACATTTTCATTCAAACTACAAGAGGTGGCAATTCAGAAATTAATGACTATCCTCGTCATTTTGAGAGATGAACTATAATATTTGAAAGATGAAGGCAATAATTCAGGAAAGAAAATGAAGAGATGCTATTAGCAGGGTATGTGTATACCTACTCTTATTTATTTAAAGTGTAAAAATAATCTTTATTTTTGAAATTATGGCAAAGAACAAATATTTGTTGGGGCAAAGTGACAGTTTGAACTTCTGGAGCTCAATGATCAGGTATATGAGTTGGCGGGGAGGGGGGGGGGCTGCTTTTCCTTTCAAGCTCCCAGCCCTGAGATCTTCCCATTAGAAAATGGGCTGAAAATTTTTAGATATGAGAGTAGTGGATCATGAATGTCTTAATTAGGGTTACTATTGCTGTGAACAGACACCATGACTATGGCAAATCTTATAAAGAAAATTAATTTGGGTAGATTGCTTACAGTTTCAGAAGTTCAGTCCATTATCATCATGATGGGGAGCATGGCAGTGTGCAGGCAGACATGGTGCTGAAGAAGCAGCTGAGAATCCTGCATCTTTTTTTTTTTTATTATTAAAAGTTTTTTATGTGTTTTACATACTGACCACAGTTTCCCCTCCCTTTTCTCCTTCCATTCTCTCCTCCCACCTCTCTCCTCCCCTTCCCCCATTCCACTCCCTCCATGGGAGTCAACAAAGCATGGCACATCAAATTGAGGCAGGATCAAGCTCCACCCTCTGCATCAAGGTTGGGCAAGGTAACCCATCATGGGGAATGGGTTCCCAAAAGCCAGCTCAAGAGCTAGGGGCAGGTCCTGCTCCCACTACTAGGAGCTCCACATGCAGACCAAGCTACACAATTGTCACATATATGCAGAGGTCCTAGGTCAGTCCCGTGCAGGCTCCCTAGCTGTAGGTCCAGATGACAGTGAGTTCCCACAAGCTCAGGTCAGCTGTCTTTGTGGATTCCCCTGTCATGACCTTTTACTACACACCAAAATTAAATCAATACCAGAAAAATAATCTAAATAGACCTATAACCCTCAAGGAAATAGAAGCAGTCATAGTCTCCCAACCAAAAAAGCCTAGGGCCAGATGGTTTCAGCGCAGAATTTCAAAGAACAGCTAATACCAATACTCCTCTGTGATGATATTGTGTTCCCCAAAATATTGTGCACCCTAACAAACTTATCTGGGGTCAGAGACAGAACAGCCACTAGATACAGAGGCCAGAAAATGATGGCACACACACCTTTAATCCTAGCACTCCAAAGGCAGAGATCCATCTGGAATTCTGTGAGTTCAGAGCCACACTGGAAACAGCTAGGCATGGTAACTCATGCCTTTAATCCCAGGAAGTGATGACAGAAAGCAGAAAGGTATATAAGGCATGAAAACCAGGAACTAGAGTCTGGTTAAGCTTTTAGGCTCTAAGCAGCAGTTCAGCTGAGATTCATTCTGGATGAGGACTCAGAGGCTTCCAGTCTGAGGAAACAGGATCAGCTGAGGAACTAACAAGGTGAGGAAGCTGTGGTTTGTTCTACTTCTCTGATCGTCCAGCATTCACCCCAATACCTGGCTCCAGGTTTGTTTATTATTGATAAGACCTTCTAACAATTTGTGCTACACTCCTCAAATTGTTCTACATAATAGAAACCAAAGGGATGTTGCCAAATTCTTTTTATGAGACTACAGTTGCCTTGATACCCAAACCATACAAAGATATAACAAAGAAAGAGAATTACAGATCAATCTCCCTTGTGAACACAATACAAAAAACTTAGTAAAATACTGGCAAACCGAATCCATGAACACATAAAAAAAAAAAATCATCCACCATGATCAAGTAGGCTTCATCCAGAGATGCAGGGATAGTTCAACATGAACAATCTGTCAATGTAATCCACCATATAAACACACTGAAAGAAAAAAATAAATGATCATCTCATTAGATGCTGATTAATTAAGCCTTTGATAAAATCTAACACCCCTTCATGATAAAGGTCTTGGAGAGACCAGGGATACAATGAACATACCTAAACATAATAAAAACATTATACAGCAAGCAGACAGCCAAAATCAAATTGAATGGAGAGAAACTCAAAGCAATTCCATTAAAATCAGGAACAAGACAAGGCTGTCTATTCTCTCCATATTTATTCAGTATAGTACTCGAAGTTCTAGCTAGAGCAATAAGCCAACAAAAGGAGATCAAGGGGAATACAAACTGGAAAGAAAAATGTCAAACATTTACTATTTGAAGATCACATGATAGTATATTTAAGTGACCCCAAAAATTCTACTAGGGAACTCTTATAGCTAATAAACACCTTCAGTAATGTGGCTGGATACAAGATTAACTAAAAAGCAAAATACAAAAACAAAGCAAAACAAAAAACAAAAACAGCTTTGCTGTATACAATTGATAAACAGGCTAAGAAAGAAGTCAGAGAAACAACACCTTTATAAATAATATAAAATACCCTGGGGGTAACTCTAACCAAACAAGTGAAAGTCCTATGTGACATGAACTTAAAATCTTTGAAGAAAGAAATTGAAGAAGCTATCAGAAAATAAAAGATCTCCCATGCTCATGGATAGATAGGATTAACATAGGAAAAATGACAATTTTACCAAAAGCAATCTACAGATTCAATGCAATCCCCATCAAAATCCCAACACAATTCTTTACAGACCTCAAAAGAACAATACTCAATTCAAAGGGAAAAACAGAAGCCCAGGATAGCAGAAACAATCCTATATAATAAAGGAACGTACAGAGGTATCACCATCCCTGACTTCAAGCTCTACTATAGAGATATAGTAATAAAAACAGCATAGTATTGGCATAAAAACAGACAGGTGGATTGGTGGATTCATATAGAAGACCCTGACATAAATCCATACACCCATGAATATCTGATATTTGACAAAGAAGAAAAATATACAACTGAAAAAATAATGCATCTTCAACAAATGGTGCTGGCTTAAGTGGATGTGGGCATGCAGAAAAATGCAAAAAGATCCATATCTGTCATGCTGTACAAAAATAAAGTCCAAGTGATTCAAAGACAAAGATACAAATCCAGTTACACTGGAGCTGATGAAATAGAAGGGGGAAGTAGCCTTGAACGCAGTGGAACAAGACTCTGACATTTGTAGGAAATAAGAAGTCTCCTGACAGACACACCAAGGAAAGCTTGCTCAAAAGGGAATTCAAACACAGCATGCAATGACACACGTTACCAACAAGACAGCTCCTATTGATGTCACTCCCTACAGAGACAGTGCAAATGCATTCAAGAGGAAGGGAATATACTCACTAGATGTATGCTCCTAGGTCATATTGAGAAACGGTCTTCCTGCTCTCCATATGGGAAGACTCTGCTGGTATTCAACAATATCCCCTAGAATGGATGTTTTTCTGGCAGTCCCCCTGGTAGTCACTGGGTCATCAAAGGGATAGTGGATATAACACGTGCATAAATACATGAAGTCTTCCTTGGTGTATGATTGTATGATGGGGAAAAGGCCTATTCTGTCCCATTAATATTAATGACACCTTTCATTCCTATTAAAAAGTCCAAATTAGTGAAAAAGGGATGCAGAAACAAGATTGTGCACACATTTGAAGACAGAAACAGCCCAAGAGAAAATTCAAAGTTGGAAACTGAACGTGGGATGCACCAGAGGTCAACAATCTGGTGTTGAAAGGCCATAATGCTAAGATAAAGAGCATGGCATCATGGGATTTGCATCTTTGGGAGTACACACAAAACTGAGATTTGGCATATAGTCTATTCTGATGAGAAAAGGACCTTGGGAAGGGATGAGGAAGGACTTGGGAGACAGCAGGTTCTCCACTAGAGGACAGATCAGCACACAGGACAAATTGGATAGAGCAGTGAGTGTCCAAAGACATTCACACCTTGGAGACATTGCTGGGAACACACATGCATTCAAGTGGATGGTTGGAAAGGCTGGTGCTCCCTTTCCAACTCTCATAGCTTGAGTTCTACATGTTAATAGCTTCATATCTCCTCCGTAAATTTCTCTCCATGGTCAGAGAATAGCACAGAGGGGTAATTCTTGGTTTGGTCCTCATGTAATCCTTTCTACTGGAAGAAAGATCCAGAAGGAATATATGTGTACTCAAGTGCATCTTCTATTCCTGATATGAGACTTCATTACCAAAGCAGTGAATAGAAAAATGGGTTTATGGCCACAAAGAATTTCAGCAGACTTGAAGGCATGTACTTCATGTGGGCAGCTGTGTACAGCGCTGGAACAAGAGTTCTGACCACACAACTAAAGCCACCACACTGAGGCAGGGATCAAAAGAGAAGGTCAGAGGGCCTGTGAAACCCCCAAATATACTCCAAAGATAAACCACTGGAGAAAGACCCACCTCCTAAACCTTTCTAGACAATTCCAACACTGAAGATCTAGAATTCCCATGTACCTCTGTGTATGGGACAAGGTTCACTGAAACACCAGGGGTGGTAATGTTGAATATGTTCGGTATATTCATGGTGGAGAGAAGTCCTCCTGTTTCCCAAAGCAGGCACACTCAAGAAATAGGAGAAACGAAGATCCAAGACACTTGTAGTTGGGTGTTTGTAGAACAGTCACATTTATTAAAGCAGGGGAAGATCTCCAGTGGCCAAGATCATGGCAAAGGTCCTACAGGTTCAGAGTTACAAGGTGAGAGTTTCTAGAGCGCAGAAGAACATTGTGGAATGTGTTCCTTTCAGAGATGTGAAGCTAAGTGTTGGGCAGCCTGTTTGTCGAACAAAATCAGCAACAGTGGTAAGGGACAGTCTTTGTAATGGCATTTTTGGGTGTGGAGACAGTTTATCTCCATTGTGGGTGTTTGATGCTTTCAGGGAGAAAGAATACTTAAGAGCATGAAGCCCAAAAGAACATTGGCCAGGAATAGGCAGGAGTCCCTAGGGCAGCTGCTCCTCCAGCAGGTGGTCTAGCAGCAGTTGGAGCCACAGCAGCAGGTTTGGCAGCAGCAGGGGCAGCAGCAGGTGGTTCTGCAGCAGGTGGTCTGGCAACAGCATGGCTGGCAGCAGCATGGGCCACAACAGCACTGCATGGTGTCAGAGTCTGGAGGGTCTGTCTTTGGGGGTTTGCAAATAGGTGGGTTGGAGGGTTTGGAAGCCTCCCTACTCAGGTCTGCTGTTATACCCTGCTGAGGGGCCCTTGTCCTCGAGTGCAGATCATTCCTGCCTCCTGATGCTTGGCTAGTCAACAAATCATCAAATGAGGCAAGATTCTCTTCCTCAGTCAAAATTCAAAATGCAAACCACACCTTCATACTTAGGCTGTGTTAGGCATCACTGACAAATGTTGGCGGCTGAGCATCCTGGGAAATCTCTCAGATATAACTGGCTTCCAAGGAAGCAGTCACATGACATTCACTTAGCTCACACCCTATGTTTTAGAGTTGGTTTTGTGGCCTATCTTGGGGCCCTCTGGAATGCCGTGTCTCATTAGTCTGATGGCTCACAAATAATAGGTCAGGTGAGTCCACAGAGCATGAGAGTCAAAGGACATTGACATGACAACACATAGACCTTCATGTCATGGCCCTGTTCTAGACGGATGCCACTGATGCAAATGCTGTGCAATGGAAATCTGCTGGGATAATGGTAATGACAATACTGTAGAGAAACCCAATCCACCTGACACCTGTTAAATATGGCTACTCATCCTAAGCAGAGCCAGAGTATCCTGACAGGCTAGGCTGCATGACTATCCACCTTCATTTCCCCACCTGTGTGAATGACATACCATCTGTCCTTAGACTTGATTTCCAGCCTGTTGTGTGAAGTGTGGAAAATGAAATCTCAGATAGAGACTTTGAGCTCTTTGATCATTGGGTGGTGGGAGCATCCCTAGAGTGTGTCCCTCCTGCAGAGTTATGACCTGCTGTCTCCTCTTGCAGCTGTCCCATGTCAACCCCAATGTCTCTGGGTGGACCTGGGTTCACCAGGACTCTGGGTTCCCACACCCACAGAGCCTTGAACTAAGCAGGGACCCTGATCTTGTGATTTCCATCAGCTGTGTCTAAAGAGGATCCCAGAGACCCCAGTAACACGTCTTGGATGAGAATGAGAGGGGGACTTAGTTTGATAAGAGAATCTGGACACAAAGCCCTAGCTCTGTTGTTTCACAGAGTCCATCCCTGGGAAACCAGGGCATTTGCTGTGGAAGGCAGGATCTGCAAACAGTGAGCAAACACTGGACCTCCAAGGACTCCTCCTTTCTCAAGAGCACTGCCATTCTCATGCTTTTCCAGGAAATGACACTGTGCCTATGGAAGGATCTGTCCCGTGAGCTCTGGAGTCTGCTGGTAAGTATCACTTGGCAGAATATCTCCAGTAGAAGATCACAGTTTTGGAAAGAACTCAGCATAAACAAGACACAAGGCATAGAAAATCTGACAGTGGAATCTGGGGCAGCACCTCAAATCCTTCGTTGAAAACACAGGGAATTCAACACTTTGTTGCCATCAGCTCCTGGAGCCCTTTCCCATCAGAAGCAGGGAGTAGACATCATTTGGTGTTGGAGAGTTGGCTGCATCAAATAAAAGTGATGCTGGTGTCTCAGAGCACTCATTTCAGTTTACAGAGCACAAGCCGCTACCCAGAGCACCTGCCAGTCTTTGTCAAACTCCGTAGATCATCACATCTGAACTCTAGGTGAGTCAGTACTCACTTGCTTACAGGTACAGAGATACATCCATTTTAATGAAGGAGATACGATGTAAGATGAATCTTTAAGGGTCTCACTAATAAAAACAAGCCTGGGACCATGTGTTGTGTGAATACTGAAAGATCAGAGAGACAGAACAGGCCACAGCTAACCTCACCTTGCCAATTCCTCAGCTGATCAAGTTTCCTGAAACTGGAAGCCTCTGTATCCTCAACTGAATAAATCTCTGCTGAACTGCTGCTAACGGCCTGAAAACTTAAGCAGTCTCTAGTTCCTGGTCCTGATGCCTTATATACCTTTCTGCTTCTTGTCATCACTCCTGAGATTAAAGGTGTGTGTCACCATGGCTGGCTGTTTCCAGTGTGGCTTTGAACTCACAGAGATCCTAATGGATCTCTTCCTTCAGAATGCTAGGATTAAAGGTGTATGTCCCACCCTTTTATGGCCTCTGTCCCAAGTTAAGTTTATTAGTATGCTCAATATATTGTGGTACCACATTTACACTTTTTTTTGTCTAAAATTTAAAAAGCTTATAACTAATACAAGAAAAACTATGTCCAATAAGTATATACAATATATATAGTCAAGAATTACATTAATAATATATAGTCCATTAACATTTGACAAATTCAGATAAAAATTTTCATTACCTATCCTATTTAAAACAAGTATTTACTCTTTAAAAGTAGATTCAATAATGTCCCTTTTTATCTTATCATATCCATATTCTCTTTTTTTTCTGAGTAGATGCAAAAATCTACCTTTTATCTTATCATTTCTTTATCTTCCCTTTTTTTAGAGTAGATTCAGTGATCTACCCTTTTCTGTATATCTTCTTTTTTCTTTTTCTTCTTTTTTTTAAACAAGATCCCTGTATCCAATCTCCTTTGTTTAGTTTTATCTTCTTGACCGTTAACAATTAACAACATCTAAACAATCATGGTAAACAATAACGATTATCCTTAAGCCACTGAATGACCAAAAAACACCCACCCCACCTCTTGGAATGTGGATGTTGTTTTCTTAAAATAACTTCCTGCTTTCTGAGGCCAAAGACATCTTTGGGGATCCTGAAAAGAAAATGTATGGGTCAACTGGCAAGTCCTGGGAGAGGGAGCTCTATCATTTGTTGTCCAGTCTCTGCATAATGGGAAAATGTAGGGCTTGTCTCAAGTCCTTGCTCGAGCTGTGTGTGAATCTGGATCATCTCAGCTAGCCATCTCGAAATTGTCCTGAGTAGTTTGTAGTCCAAAGCTGATCTTTCCATGGTGTTACAGCTTAATGGCTTTACCACAGTCCTTGTGGAATCATCTTTGTGGGGTTCTGTCATCCTTTTGAAGATTTCCAAGTTGCTATTAGGTGTGATCATGGTTCCCTGCAGAATTAATTAATTAATTAATTAATTAATTAATTAATTACTTTGTGCCTCCTCCGTGGTTTGGAGCAATCACAGTCTGATAAATGTCTCTCAAATCCATGAACATTCTTCTTAGAAGACAAAATCTTCAGAGCAACATTCTCCCCACTATTTGTCTTTCCAAACTTTTCTAAACTGATCTTTGCCTATGCTTTCTTGTAACACGATGGTCCTGGAAATTCTTCTCTGAACAAGCAGTAGCAAACCCTTTGTCTCAGGTAGCAGCATCAACAAAGTCATGAGCACAATGAGAAGAAGCCAGCAACTTGGAGCAGCAGCCACTGCCTCCATGATTCCAACACCACCATTTGTGGCTTGGCCCCAGCCACAACTTCTCCTTAGGAAGCCTCCAAGGCTGGCCTCAAATTCAGGATCCTCCTGCCTCTGCCTCCTTCAGCAAATCCTACCAGCTTGGGATACCACTAATAGCAGAGTGTGTCTTGGGTCTGAGCTGGGGCCCTCAAGGCCACAGACAAGTAGTTTTTTCACAAACTCATACCATGAACATTGGGTGCCAGATATAGCATGAACTGTTAGAAGGTCTTATTAATAAAAACAAACCTGGGATCAGGTATTGTGTGACCACTGAAAGATCAGAGAGACAGAGCAGGCCACAGCTAAACTCACATTGCCAATTACTCAGCTGACCTCGGTTCCTCAAACTGGAAGCATCTGTGTCCTCAACTGAATGAATCTCAGCTGACCTGTTGCTAACAGCCTGAAAACTTAAGCAGGCTCTAGTTTCTGGTCCAGACACCTTATATACCTTTCTGCTTCTTGCCATCACTCCTGGGATTAAAGGTGTATGTCACCATGACTGGCTGTTTCCAATGTGGCTTTGAACTCACAGAGATCCTGATGGATCTCTGCCTCAAGAATGCTATGATTAAAGGTGTGTGTGCCACAATTTTCTGGGCTCCATGTCTATCTCTTGTCTGTTCTGTCCTCTAACCCCAGATAAGTTTATTAGGATGCACTATATATATAGGAGAACACAATATCACCACAAAATGAGACCCTCCGGGCAGGACCAAGTTTCAGATCAGAAGACAATTTAATCCACTAAGCATTGATTTCACCCCTGCACCTATAATAGCGAGAACTCAGAGCAGAAACCAAGGTGTCCGATGATGAAGGAGAATAATGAGCCACTGCCGACAAATTGGCCAACATCCACTCACTAGATGTATGTTTTGCTAGTTCTGAGACATGCTCATCCTGTTCTCCTGGTGGAAAGTCTCTGCTGATAGTCTTCAACCTCCCCCAGAATAGATGTTTTTCTGGCAGTCTCCTTGGTAGGCATTGATCATCCAAGAAACTAAGGAAGTGCCTAATCTAATGGCAAGGAATGTCTCCCTTAGATACTTCCACACAGAGTAGGACAACCAAGGTCATCCGTGACCCAAGCCACTTACTCACAGCTTCTGTTACATGGGGAGGGAGGATGCATTTGCATTCAAAGGGAAAGGAAGGAGAGCCCATGCTCACAGGCTCTCTCTCACTGCTCTATGTTCGAATAGTGTCGACTCTCCTACATAAAGTTTCCTCTACTGTCATAAAATGTTAGGAAGGAATGGTTTTATGTACATGATCCTGAAGTCAATTTTTTACTAGGAAAAAGGTGCAGAAGAATCATCTGCTGTCTGACGTGCTTTTCTGTTGCTGTGATAGACATCATAACCAAGGCAATTTAGAGAAGATAGAGTGTATTGTAGCTTCCCTTCTTAGTGGGCTAGGGTGCACGAACATCGTGTTGAGAGCACATGGCAGGAGGCAGTCAGGCATTGCTCTGAGCAGTGGCTGAGCGCTCACACAGGACCACAAAGCAGAGAATGATAACTGGGAATGGATTTTGTAACCTCCAAGCCTGCCCCTGTGACATTCCCTCCTATAAGGCCACACCTCCTAATCCTTCCCCAAAAATTCTACCTGGAGACCAAGTTTTCACATCTGTAGCTCCGTGGAGGCCTTTCTCATTCAAACCACCAGGGCTGCATTTCAGAAATTAGCTGCTGTCATTTACTCATCTTTCAAAGATGAACTCAGTATTTTTAGAGATGTGGGCAATGAAAATGAAATGATGAGACATGAAGCTTTTATTGTGTCTTCCTACAGTATTCAGTACTGAATCTACGAGGTTGAGCTGAATCCCCACAGGAGTCTTTGCCCTGGAGGAGATGGGAATGGGGGGAGGGGCTGGGAGGAGGCAGGGGTGGGGGTGGGAGGGGGAGGACAAGAGAACCCATGGCTGATATGTAAAATTGAAGCACAAATATCCATATAAAAATAAAATTAGAAATAAAAAAAAGATATGTGAAAACCTTCACTTTTGAAAATATTGCAATGTACAAACTGAGACATGGGTGTGAGATGAGAGTTTACAGATTGTAGAGAAAGACTGGAGGTTGGGGACATTTTAGTTCTGATGTCCAGTCAAATTTCAAATGTGAGTGACCTCATCATCATGAGGAAGTTGGAGCACCTCTGCGCTTCAAGAGTAGGAGACCACATTGACCATGACACACTGTTGCCATTCTGATGTTGTTAGTTAGTTTTGTTATTGTGCATGGGGAAGTAGCAAGGCAGACAGTCCAGTGTGAACTTAGAATCCAAGAGATCAGAAGTCTCCAGATAAGAACTTGGCGGCTGTATTAGTGTCTTGTCCTGATCTCTGCTCCCTAAGAGATTAGACAGAATCTCTTAGGGAGCAGAGATTTAGTCAAGTATGCTCCTTCAGGTTGGAGAAGTTAAGGCAGTGGTAACTTGAAATGGCTGTTCCTGTAATATTCACAGTCCAGAAGCACAGAATGAGTGTGAGCTACTTTCTCTATTTGATACCATCCAGGATCCTCATCTGGGGAGTGATCTTTCCCACAGCTAACTTGGGTCTCCCCAAGTCAATTAACCCAAGGCATGCTCAGAGGCTAAGTCATTCCTCATTGGGTATCCCTATAAACTCATCTCCTAGGCAACTCAAGAACCCATCAGGTTGACAATTAACATTAAACATCACAGTGGCTCTTCAAGGTGAGTAATCCAGAACAGCAGACATCTGGCCACTGGCACACCTATGGTACCTTCTCTAGTAATGCTGATAAACCACACGGCGTAACCCGAATAAGAGAAGCAGTCGGGTGGGATGGATTCTATGACACTGTATGCCAGTACTTTTAACCCTAAAACTTCCTCATTCTTATGCTAGTGTGAGTATAGAGTGCAGGTGGTTCAAACTGTATGTGCTGCCCTCTAGATCACTGCCATCAGCTGTAGATGCCACTTCCTCTAGTCATGTCTGTCATTTCTGCACCCATTCCTCCTTCCCTGAGTAGCTACCAGTGATGATAACTGAGAGTTCTGGAAAGATCAAGACCCTTAGGCTCTAGTTGAGGAAGAGCTATAGTCTCATGCATGCTCTGCATCGTCCTCATGTGTCAAACAAAATAGAGTCCACTGAGAATGTATCTTAGCTCGTGTATTTCTACTCTATCATCTTTTCTTCAGTAAATTATTACTCTCGTCCTTATAAGTCATTTGTACAAGGAATCTTGCCTCGGGTTGTTCTTTGAATAATTACAACTTACTCTTAAGCAACGCTCCTGTAAATAGATGTCAGGATTGCATTCCCTCACTCACAGAACTCTTTTAGCCCACAGCATTAATTGGTAAAACCTCAGCCTATTCCACTAACTACTTCAGGCCAGGCATCCTTAAAAACAGTATCCATATGCATGTAAAGCCTTTGCCGCAGCATTTCACCCATGCTCCAGATATACTGACACCAAAACTTGATGATAAAACCCTGTTGCTGGTGTCATCACCATACACATTAACCACAGGGGACAGATGATTTAAATTCCTTGTTACCAGGAAACTTCTTCCCCCCGGCTGTCTTTCGTAGTATTGCAAAGCATAATTCAGGCTGCTGTGGAGAAGCAGTCATCAAGAGTTTACCCAGCTGTGAATCCTACAAATTTTAATAATGACCAGGGTGGCAAGATTTGTCCGCATGTATAATAGTTGCATGATTTTGATGGGTATAATCAACTGCTTTCTGATTGGATTTACACCTGATCTGCACAAGCAAATACATGCCTGATCCTACAAATATGGCCAAGAATCTATGGTTAGGGATTTCACAACCTCCAGGGAAGAATGTAGCACTATTATTCTGCTACATAGTGTCAAACTGCCCTCTCTATTGGTATCTCTCTATCCACAGATTAAGGCAGCTCTCAGCTCTCATTAGAGAGCTGTGAACAGTGCAGTGAACAGTGATCAACACAGAAACCTAGAACCAGTTAAGTGCAGAGAATATGTGAGTGTAGACTGTTTGTTCACACTCCTCAAAGATAAGGGGCTGTCATGAAAGGGGGAGGGTCATGGAAAGTGTAAATCAAGCTAGTCAAAATTCTTGCATGGTGCGGTAAATGGTTCACGAACCCCCAACTCCTAACTGAAGAACTATGGGCAATTGAAGACTTCTGGGCAAGGGAGAGTCAGTTTTCTTTAAGGAGGTTGACTTCTAGGAGGTCAACCACACTTTGGTGGGTGGTTCCATACCCAGGGGTATATAAGCAGCACAGTGGACTCAATAGTTATTAAAAACAACCAAGAAAGGACACACAGTTGCAGGGAGGACAGGTAGGGAGGTAAAGATTGATCTAGGAGGAGGAGTAGCAGGTATATATGATTGAGGCACACTCTATGAAATTCCCTAAGATTTAAAAAAGTATTTTATTTTATTTTATTTTTTTGTACTCACTCATAAGTGGATACTATATGTAAGGGAAGAAAAGTATTTTAAATATCAGTAAAAAGAGCAAAAGAATTAAAATGGCACAGTCTCTATTTACATACTTAATGTTTATATAGTATATAAGTACATATACATATATAATCAAATATACTATAATATATTCTGTAAAAATACTGCTACTTTTTAGTTATTCAACATTGCTTTGGCTATTTGGAGTATTTTACAAAAGTGTTTTCATATGAATTTTAGGTTTCTCTTATTTCCTACTTCCATGAAGAATATCAACAAAGTTTTGTGGTTATCGCAATGAACCTGAAGATGGATTTAACTGACGTGGCTATTTTCACAACATGGATTCTGCCATCTATAATCACCAGTAAGTCTCTCCAACTTCTAATGCCTTTTTCATCATGTTTCTTCAGGGTTTCACACTTTTATTGTGGAAGTCTTTCCCAACATTGGTTATGCTTTAGCTACTTTTTTGCGGGGGGGGGGGGGGGGGGGGGGGGGGCGTGTACTATGAATGACATTTTTTTCCTCATCCTATCTACTGTTGGATATGTCTCTATACCCAGCCTCAAGTTCTACTTTTGAAAGGCAACACTATTATTTGACTGGAGAATGTCCCCATAGGATGATGGTTTAAACATCTGGTCTCCAGCTGGTGATGCTGTTTTAGGTGTGCTATCAAATTAGCCTACTAAACCAAAAAGTCTAGTTTTTGCTTTAGAAACAGAAGCTAAATTAATACATAGAGGGCCCCTATATACCTTTTCTATTGCTAGATCTTTTCTTGTGTGTGTGACATAGCTCTATGTAAGTCTTCTAAGAATTAATAGGCAATAGACATATATAAATCTGTAGTCAGGAACTTAATTTTCAAATTAGTTTTACTCGTTTTGAATATGTTTTTAAAAGTTTCATATCTATTGTTTGCTAATATTTCCCTTTATAATTAAGGGTAGTCTGAGAACATTTTACAAAAGTGGAAGCTCTAACAAGAGAAGTGTAGATGTAACCGGCTTGTTAAATAAGAAACACAGAACCAATTGCAGAGTTAAAAACCATGAGGTCAGAGCAAGAGCAGAAAACCTTATCCTTCACTGCTTCTGCTGTTCTTCCTCTCCGCAAGAGAGCTACCTCTGTGTGTCCTATCTTTTTTTTTTTTTTTTTTTTTTTTTTTTTTTTTATAGATTTTCTGTTCTGTTTTCTCATTGGTTGTAAACCCAGCCACATGACCTCCTCATCACTGCCTGTTTGTACAGACCTCCAGGTCTTCTATGGTTGAGATTAAAGGTGTGTGTCTGCCATGCTGGCTGTGTCCTTGAACACACAGAGATCTACCTAGCTCTGCCTCCCAAGTGCTGGGATTAAAGGCGAGCACCACTATCGCTCAGCTTCTGCTCTGGCTTGCTCTGACCTCAAGGCAACTTTATTAACATACAAATAAAATCACACTTCAATACAAATAAAATATCACTATATTTCCCCTTTTCTATTTTAATAAAAAGAAAAAAAGGAAAAAGTTATAACTAATATAAGAAAAACTATATACAAAAGTACAATAACTATATATACCATATATACAAACAATAAATACCTAAACAATGTCTAGCCCATTTGCATTTGACAAATTCAGAGACAATAATTTCATTATCTATCCTATTTTGGTAAGTCCAAAATGTACCTGATTCACTTTCTATCCTAACTTATATTGCTAACAGAACTGTCTTATAACATCTTTCAAATTTATACACTTACAGCTCTTAGTGAGTTTTTCTGAAATCCTTAACAATGATAATTATAACTATAACTAACTGATCTTCAACTCCCTCAGAGACCCAAGAAGGAAATAATACTACCTAATAAAAAATAAAAACAGGAAATCCATGCAAGCAGCTTCCAAAAAAAAAAAATGTGAGTTGACAGAAACAGCCAGCTGCCTGGACAGTCACCTGAGGTTTCTCCACAGTGTTGGGGCATCATCTTCAGCCTATAGGCTTAGCGTAGTCTTTTGTGAACTAGGATGTATATAAGGTCAACAGTTTGACCTCACATTTGGTGAGAGCAGTCCATGTACCAGAAATACCTGAATTCCATTAGTGTCATGTCATGATTCAGGATTTTAAATTCTGGAAATTATTGATGTTTTTTTTTTTTTTAATTCAGCTGTCCATTTTTCTTGGCTGTGTATATGTGGCTTCATCTCAGCATCCCATTCTTTGCATCCCTCTATTAAATGCCAGTCTACTATTGAGAGGGGTGAGCTTAGTTATTCTTCAAGAATAACTGTTTCATCTGCTGTTCCATTGCACATCAGAAGCCATTGGCCCACTCCCTGTTCAGCTGCCTTTGAAGAAAAGGGCACGGTATCTTTTACAGATTGCAAAGGCCGCTCACTTCAGGGATGGTGCCATATTGTTCTAGCTTCAGAAAATGCCTTTTGTTAAAGCCACAACCACACTTGTTTCGGCAAGAATCGGTAGTCCTTTGTTTCATGTCCTGTCTGTCCTAATTGTCAGCAGTTGATTTGAGGATACTTTGTTGTCCAGTGGCTAACTTTTGCCACAATGAAAGTTAACTCCATATGCAGTTTCTTCAGTGCCCACATTTTCTCTGAAGTAGATTGGTACTGCCAGGAGCTGACATGTCTCATAGTCATAGCAAAAAAGAAAAATTCCTAAGTTATTAAAAGAGATCTCTGAAGGGTTTGAAGATGACCTGTCTATCTAAAATATATCTGTTTGATCTTGAAAACATACCTAATATGACTACAAGTTCAATTGTAATGTCTAACCACTAACTTTCATTTCTATATATCCTAATAGTTGGTAATACTAACATTCAAGGATTAGCAAATTGCCTTACATTGTTAAATGAATGGTATAAATACAATATCTCGAGCAAGATTAGAAATAGGTATATGGCATATTCTAACAATCTCAATCTCAACAATAATAATAATTTGTATACAATATAAAACAATCCAATCCAATGTAAAGTATTTAAAACTAGTAATTGTCTTTTTCTTTTTTCTTTTTCTTTTTCTTTTCTTTTTTTAAACAAGCACCTTTTGCCTAGCCCTTTTCCTAATCCTTAACAACAACTTGTAACCAACCCTCCTAAACAATGAAAACTATCCCAGACCCAAAACCCATAAAAAGACCAAAAAACCACCCACCCCACACCACCCCTTTGGGAATGTGGATGTCGTATTCTTAAAATTGCTTCCTGCTGGGTATGGGCGAAGTTATCTTTATTCTGAAAAGAAAAATTTTGGGTTAATTGACAAATTCTGGGAAAGGTAACTATATTCTTTGTTATCCATAATGCCAAAGTTCAGGGTTTATCTCAAGTCCTTATTCAAGTAGTCTTTGAAACTGGATCATCTCAGCTAGCCATCTCAGAATTGCTCTAAGCACTTTGTAGTCCAAAGCTGATCTGTAGATGATGTTTGTCAGCTTAGTGATATTATTTTCCACGTGGAATTGTCGTGGTGGGGCCCCATCTTCTTCCTAGAGATTTCAGTTGATGTTAGGCCTGGCCGTGATTTCCTGCAGAAAACTGAAAAGAGACTCGAACACAAAGACATGTATAGGAAGCTAATTGAAGCCTTTTTTCTAGAATTAATTAGTACTCTATATGACCATTATTATCTTAACAAAGTTTAAAATATATATATCTTGTAAATTTTGATATAAAATTCATACTTTAAGAAAAGTTCAAAGAATCAGAATAGAATCAAAGAATTGAGATTAGTAATAGAATAGTCCCTTAATTAATTTGGTTTTTCTCCTGTCCCATGTCAGAAGATGGCTCTTTCTTCTGATATGATACAGGGAGTTTTCATTTTCCTTTTAACAACATGCTTGAGTTTAAAGGAGGAAAGAGCCATTCTCCAACTCCAAAATCAGCTTGAAGCTTTAATTGAACTGGGACTACAAGAAGACCAAGAGTATTAATTTTTTAGAGAAGAGCAGAAACAAAATTGCATTACATTGTTAATTTTACTTCAGAGAGGAGGATGGGCATTGAAGACACTTCATATGGAGTTTATCTTCACCTTGGCAAAAATATCCATTTGGACAAGAAACTGTTCTTGCCTGGACTGCTTGATTGACTGGACATGCAGGACCCATAGAAAGGTGACCACTAAACTTTGCTTGACAAAATGGTCCTTCAGGTTCCTGCTTTGCAGAGGAATCTGCCAAACATTTTACAGGACACTGAGAGAAGTGACTGAGAGACTCTAGCCCTGTGGGCTGAAGACAAATGCCCCAACTTTACAAAGGAACATTTGGTGACTGTCCAGGCTGCCAGCTGTATCTGTCTACTCTTGCAAGACTCCTGAAAAATGCTTACATCCTTCTCCTGATTCTCAGGTAATATTATATCCTTCTGAGGTCTTTGATGTGGTTGAAGACTAGATAGTTATAATTTCCTCAGTTATGATAAAAGATAAGTTAGATATAAAACCTTAGACTTACAAATAGGATATCTTCTTTAATATTGTAACTGTAATTCTTGCTTGATGATTGTTTTGTTATATGTAATTGTACTATGTAAAAGTTAAAACCTTCCTTTAAAAATAAGGGGGAAGTACTGTGGATATCGCTCTGTGTAAATAAAGTTCTGATTGGCCAGTGGCCAGGCAGGAAGTATAGGCGGGACAAGAGAGAAGAGAATTCTGGGAGGTGGAAGGCTGGGTGGAGAAAGACACCGCCAGCTGCCGCCATGACAAGATGTAAGGTACTGGTAAGCCACGAGCCATGTGGCAAAGTATAGATTTATAGAAATGGGTTAATTTAAGGTAGAAGAAGTAGCCTGCCACGGCCATACAGTTTCTAAACAATGTAAGTTTCTGTGTGTTTACTTGGTTGGTTCTGAGCATCTGTGGGCCTGGCGGGTGAGAGAGATTTGTCCTGACTGGGCCAGGCAGAAAAACTCTGACTACAGAGAAGCTGTATTATATTTTTAAGATGTTAAAATGTTACCTACTGGACATGCAGAATAGCCTTCAAATAAACTCAACCTAAGAATCTTTCCCTGCACACCTCTTAGTGGCTTAAAGGTTTACTGACACTAACTCCTTGGCATCTGTCACTTATACCTCCTGTTGTGGAACCAACTGGGACAAATCTGATCCTTAACAACAATTGACAGTAGAGGACCAACCTCCAGATGACTTTAGAGAACATTGTTTGGAAATTCAGTGATGGGGTGGGGATGACATTAATAAGGGAAGGACACATGTCTATTCAAAGGAAGCAGAAAAGAACATTTCACACTCACCCTCTCATTGCTCGAGTGCTCTGCATAGAATACTTAAATACTCTCCTATTTAAGCCTCCTCTCTGTCAGAAAAAGTCACCAGGAAGTGAGTTTAATGTGTATGGTCTAAGAAACTATCTTTCAGCCGGGCGGTGGTGGCGCATGCCTTTAATCCCAGCACTTGGGAGGCAGAGGCAGGTGGATCTCGGTGAGTTCGAGGCCAGCCTGGTCTCCAAAGAGAGTTCTAGGAAAGGCACAAAGCTACACAGAGAAACCCTGTCACGAAAAACAAAAACAAAAACAAAAACAAAAACAAACTATCTTTTTGTCCTGGGAGGGGAATGCAGAGGGAGCAGAGTGGGCATACTAAAAATGACTGGCTGGAGTTCCTTTGCTATTTATAGATTATCTAACTGGGAGTTCGGAGGTGGGAACAACCATTTGAGAAAGAGAAACAAGGAAACATGACTTTTTTATGTTTGCAAAACTGCAAATTATTTTATTTATTTAACATGCGAGAAAAAGCTCCATTTTAAAAAAATATAGCAGACAGCAAAGATTTCTGCTAGGTTAAGGTGAGAGTTTACAGACTCCAGAGAAAACACACACTTGTTTCCATGTTGTAAAGAGATACTCAGCAGGCAGCAGCAGTGGAAGCATATTTGGAGGTCAAAATCATTATCAGCTGGAACGGAGGCTCTACACGGGGCTGCTCAGGATCGGCTCACAGGGGTCCACATCAGGAATGCTGGGTGGTGAAGAACAGGAGACTGGGTGAGAGCGCTCAGCAGCAAGAACTGCTAGAGCAAGCTGGGCGGCAGCAGCTGGTCTGGCAACAGGTGGGGCGGCAGCAGCTGGAGATGCAGCACTGAGGCCTGCAGCAGCTGGACACACAGCAGCTGGGGCGGCAGCAGGAAGGCCTGCAGCAGCTAGAAATGCAGCAGCTGGGACGGCAGCAGCTGGACACACAGCAGCTGGGGCGGCAGCAGGAAGGCCTGCAGCAGCTAGAAATGCAGCAGCTGGGCTGGCAGCAGCTGGATCCACAGCAGCTGGGGCGGCAGCAGGAAGGCCTGCAGCAGCTAGAAATGCAGCAGCTGGGACGGCAGCAGCTGGATCCACAACAGCTGGAACTGCCACAGCAGGGGCGGCAGCAGCTGGAGATGCAGCAAGATGGTCTGCAGCAGCTGGATATACAGCAGCTGGGGCGGCAGCAGGAAGGCCTGCAGCAGCTAGAAATGCAGCAGCTGGGACGGCAGCAGCTGGATCCACAACAGCTGGAACTGCCACAGCATGGGCGGCAGCAGCTGGAGATGCAGCAAGAGGGCCTGCAGCAGCTGGACACACAGCAGCTGGGCCTGCAGCAGGTGGGCTGGCAGCAGCAGGTGGGCTGGCAGCAGCCTTGGCCACAGCTCTCCTCAGAGCAGACAGAGCCACAGCAGGAGTTGACCATGGTGTCAGAGGTGGAGGTTCTGGGTGGATTTACAAGGAGGTGGATTGGAAGGTTTGGAAGTGGGAATCTCCCTGCCCACACCCCCTTTATATCCAGCTGAGGGGCTGCTGTCCTCACATGTAGCATTCTTCCCTGTTATTGTTTGTGTTGATAAACAGGTGATTATCAAATTAGGTGAGTTTCTTTTCCTGGTTAAATTATGAAGGTGCATGAAAAACACGATTTCCTTTTCCTGACATTAAGATTCATCATCAGCTCTTGCTGAACCATTTCCTAAGTGTCTTTCTTGCCTTAATTTCTTGACAAACAATTGTCACATGACATTGTGCGTCTAGTCACTGTGTGGTTTAGCATCATGGTGGATGGCTCTACTGTCTACCCTTAGATAATCATGATTTTTAAAGACCCATAATTGTTTCTGGTGACCCAGGAAGATAAAGTATTATACCAATGGCTCATCCACAATGGGTCAGGTGGGTGTTGATGATGTGAATATTAGGACCATTGGCATGAACAAAGAAAGGTCTTCTTCATGTGACTCATACATTTTCTAGACCAATTTCAAAGTGGAAAACTGAATGGGAAATGTTGATATTTACCCCCTCCCCTGACTTTTTTTTTTGCCAGAAACATCCCTTTAATAGTCATTTATAGGGCCTTTCTCTACAATGGGTTACAGACCTCAACTGGCTTAAAAATTCAGATTTCTCAGCTCTGGCCTGCGGAATTATTTCTCTTCTTTTGCAACCTAAGTTTCTGGCTTAACAGAACATATGTAGCCATATCCCACCTTTTCCCAAGATTTACTTTGCAACTCCATTTGATAATTGAGTGGTATTGTCACTTATTCTAATTTAAACCAAATGTCCCGCTTTCAGCTGGGCTTTTGAGTAGGAGACTCTCCTATTCTGTGTTTCAAGTGGTGGATTAGTCTCCCCTCTTAATGTTCATTTTACACATGTGTATATATGCATATACACATGTGTGTTGTGATTTTATATATCACATATATATGTATATATTACATGTGTAAATATGTGATGTGTGTATGTATATATCACATATGTAAATAAAAGGAGATTGATATATATATATATATCTATTTTGGTACACATTAAATACTTAAAGGGCACAAAACACCCATCCAATTATCTAGGTGATTAATGTTTCAAATATGAAGGATGCTTCAGGCCCTTTGCTGTCCTCTGTCAGTCAAGAAACAGATGGACAGGGGATAACTGTGTGTTAACATCATTACATTTCTTAATAGGACCATTTAGTCGCCAAGCGTTATGCAATGTTTTTA
The DNA here is from genome assembly GCF_903995425.1 of Onychomys torridus. NCBI lineage: Eukaryota > Metazoa > Chordata > Mammalia > Rodentia > Cricetidae > Onychomys > Onychomys torridus. The sequence continues at coordinate 87,755,212 of NC_050450.1, forward strand.
TGACAATTTGTTTAACAAACAACGAGTCTACAGGCGTTTTTCTCACAGGCTCATATTTGTAAAGCTTGATAAGATGAAGGATTTAAATGATGATATGTCCTGAGAGAGATTTTTTTTCCCCTGAATTGCTACAGTAGCAAGGACACCTCTGCTTCCACAGGAATGGGCATAGGAAGTTCTCTTGATTACTAGAGGAGTTGTGGAGCCCAGTCCCAGCTGATACATCTACAACATATCTCCTGTACCTAAGGCTCGGTATCCTTGCTGAAGAGGGAGGGAGTGGAAAGATTTTACAGCCATAGCATCAAGGAGTTCTCTGTGAGACTGTCTCCTAGGAATGTCAGAAGCTCCACCCACGAAGTCTCACCAACACGGCTGCCCAAACAGGAGTTGAACAAGGCTGACATCAATAGACAAGGCTAGCATGGGAAGCTCACGAGGTCTCAACCCTACACATAAAACTACCGACAACTAAGGAATGCTTGGAGTGGGAGAAAGAGTCTTCCCCAGGGAAAAACGTATCAATTGGTTATTCATACCAAGTGGTCATCTCTGGAAAACATACATACAAGTAACATTACACAGACTGTGCAGGCTGTATTTATGTATTTAGGGATTTATATATACATCACACACACACACACACACACACACACACACACACACACACACACACGAACAGGAAGATGATATAATTGTATTATAATCTTAATAAAAATAATTTTTTAAAAAAGAAAGGTCTTTTGGTACAAGACTTGCCTAGGAGCACACAGTACTGGGCTCAAAGCCACAGAATAAAATAAATCAGATGAGCCCCTTTCCTCTCCTAAATGGGCAGAGGACATTCTCTAAACCAGTGGATCTCATGACTGGCTGCAAGAGGATAATCCACAGAGTATTAAAAACTGTCAAATCCTGGTTTGTGCCCTGGACAGTCTTCTTTTAACTGGTCTGAGCACCAGTAATTTATAGAAGTCCACAGATGATCCCAGTGAGCCTCTAGACTTTAGAGTCCCTCACTAAACTGCCCACATTCCATGCATTTGTGTCTCTTGTCATATTCAGCAGTAACTCTGAGCCATAGAAAGAAGTAATGCTAAGTCTCTTTATTATCATAGGCCAATCTCATACTGATCATAACACTGACCCACATTGATGAGAACAGACCAACAGGGAATGGAGTCCAATGATTGGATTTATTTTAAAAGAAGAAAGCACCAAACAGAAGAAACAGTACTATATGCTTTTTGCTAAAATTTACCTGCTATAAAGCAAAATGGATAATTAATATCAGGACTAGATAAACAAGTTATGTGACTACTATCTGGCCTATCAGTTTCCTAAACTCTGAGTTGTGACATGTAGGGTCACATAACTGAATATGGGGTTCATTGGGTAAACAAACCACTCCTAAGGGCAGGTCCTGTGCCTAGCAGTAGATGGCCAACACAAAACAAACTCAATAGCTTTGAAGGGTCCTTGTCTCATAATGCATTGACAGGGCAATATTTTCATTTAATTTTTTCTTTCCTTATTTTCTTCCCTTACAGGTCTTCTGCATATACATTATGGTTTCTGAAGGTGTGTTTTTATGGGAGTTTTAGGGTGTGCAAATGTGTGAGTCTCTCCATCCATGTGTTTCTTGTGCTTTTTCTGCAGCCATTTTTCATGTTTGTTTGTTTGCATCGTTCTATCCCTGTTTGCTTTTTATTTTACCTGCACTGTTTTTAAATGCCTGCTTATATTCTAATGAGAGCAATAAAGAAAGATGTGCATTTGGCTGGGTGAGGAGTTGGGGAGGATCTTGGAGGAGTTGGGGAAGGGGAAACCATAATCAGAATATATTATATGAAAAACTATCTATTTTCAGTTAAAACAAAATTCCCGCTTCAGGCTTTGCTTTTAGTGGCTCTTTATATAACCCTTCTTTAAAAGTTTGGGTGCTACCCAGCTTATTTGATTTTATTATAACTTATTGGTTAAAGCTGTAAACACTTAATACAGCATCCTGTAGCCGAAGCCATTGGCTTGCTTAGATTCAGTTTCCTCCTCCAACAGCTTAGATACAAAGTTCCATAACACAGATACATGTTATCTCTAGCCATTTTCCCCCAAAGCTGGTAATAATTAAGAAAATGCAGACAGCATAGAAAAACAAAACAAAACAATTGTCTTTCCACTCAAGACCATGTTGTCTATTCCTGATATTTTTGTTTTTTTCTCTTCTCTTCTCTTCTCTTCTCTTCTCTTCTCTTCTCTTCTCTTCTCTTCTCTTCTCTTCTCTCTCTTCTCTCTTCTCTCTTCTCTCTCTCTCTCTCTCTCTCTCTCTCTCTCCCTGTATTCCTTTTTTTTTTCATTTTAGGGTTGTTTTACAAACATCCAAGGAACAGTTCATTGGATTTTACGGAAGTGCATAGAATTTTAGGGGGGATTTGGTATTTTATTTGGAGAGAAGATAGTGAGATTTTGCTTATGAAATCCATTTACTGGTTTCTTTCTCATTGAACTAGTTGTTAGAGGCATAGCACACAGACTCTAAGTACCCTGCAGAGGTGTGGTAACAGTAACAGGATAGAACTGGCATAAAAAAAGCTAAGTATGCATATCTATGGAACATATCAGCAGATCCAGAAAGAAATTCTCCCACTATAGACTTCTGAGTTTTAATAAAGTTGCTATGAACATATATTAGGGGAGGGTCCATTAAGATCAATCCATGTGAGTCTGTTTAATGGGTATTTATTAAGATAAAATTGAGGATCTACACTCATGAATACAGAACTGAGTAAACAGCTGAAGTCGTCCTCTGTTCTGACCAGGAGTGAATCCACCTGGCAGCTCAATCAGACCAAGGCAGCAGGGAGAAGGGGCTCTCGACCCTTCTCCCTTACTTTGTAAGAGGTCACATACTACGGCAAAAAGCACCACCTCTTTCTTTCAGGTCCTATAGCCCAAGGTCATGGGCAGCCCCACTACAAGGGTCCCTTTAGCAACTTGTGTTAGGAAAACAGGATACCCACATAAGGAACTGAAATGTATCCCTTGCTCATCTCGCTAGATGAATGCTCACTCAAAATGGATAAAATGCTTTAACTCAAAATTTGAAAAGTTGAAACCACAAGAGGAAAAAAAATATAAGAACATTCAAAATGATAGTAAGAATTGACAAATTGAATCTCATAAAAGAAGAAACAACAGAATGAAGAGAAAGACTGGAAGAAATCTTCACCAGCTATTCATTGCCCAGAATATTAATATCCAGGATATATTTAAAAACTCAAAAACATTAAAAAGAAATGAAAAATAATAAATCAATAAATAGGCAATATGTTCAGAAGATAGAACTAAAAATCAAGGCTTGATCCTGACACCATGAAAGTCTCTACATTATGTTAGACTTTTGCAGAAGGAAAGTGTCACTGGATTGGGAGCATGGGTATTAAATTGCTTGTCCTCTGAGACCTGCTTTTATACAGAGATCTGAGACAAAGTTGTTTATCAGGAAAGTGATCTGAGGAAGCACTGAGATGAACTTAGGTAATGACAAAAGTCAGCATGAATTGTGTGATCAGAACATCTCCAGAAGCAGCAGGGCTCTGTGCCACTGAAGACCCAAAGAAGGTTGTGTAATGCACGTTCACCTGACTCAGTGAGCAAAGGCTTGTGCTCACCCAAGCCCTCTCACAGCTTGAACTCTGTGCCTAGGGCCTTCAGCTCTCCTACCCACTGCTGCTTCTTCAACCAGAGAAAGTTCTCAGCCCAGAGGTCCATGGTGCTCTACAAGAACATTGTTCTGCATGGAAAGAGAAGTGCCACAGGACAGAGCTGGCATAGGCTGTCTTTGTACTTAGAAATTGTGGTACTTCAGAATTTGACAGACTCAGAAAACATCCTGAGAGGCGAAATAAGTAGACATGGCACATATTGTATGCCTGCAAAACTCAGATTTATTTAAGATACAGGAGAGTCTCCATTTTTAAGAATATGATAAAGAACCATTTTCTTTTCATGGGTCAAATGTATAGAGATTTCAGAGAAAATTTGAATTTGTGGTCATTTTAGAGGAAAATGATAAACAGGACAGTCTGTTTGGAGCCCAAATCGTTATCGGCTGGAACGGAGGCTCTACATGGGGCCGCTCAGGATCAGCTCACAGGGGTCCATATCAGGAATGCTGGGTGGTGAAGAACAGGAGACTGGGTGAGAGCGCTCAGCAGCAAGAACTGCTAGAGCATGCTGGGCGGCAGCAGCTGGTCTGGCAACAGGTGGGGCGGCAGCAGCTGGAGATGCAGCACTGAGGCCTGCAGCAGCTGGACACACAGCAGCTGGGGCGACAGCAGCTGGATCCACAACAACTGGAACTGCCACAGCAGGGGCGGCAGCAGCTGGAGATGCAGCAAGAAGGCCTGCAGCAGCTGGACACACAGCAGCTGGGGCGGCAGCAGCTAGATCCACAACAGCTGGAACTTCCACAGCATGGGCGGCAGCAGCTGGAGATGCAGCAAGATGGTCTGCAGCAGCTGGGGCGGCAGCAGGGGCGGCAGCAAGTGGGCTGGCAGCACACAGACTGACAGCAGCTGGGCCTGCAGCAACTGGACACACAGCAACTGGGGCGGCAGCAGCTGGACACACAGCAGCTGGGCCTGCAGCAACTGGACACACAGCAGCTGGGGCGGCAGCAGCTGGACACACAGCAGCTGGGCTGGCAGCAGCTGGGCTGGCAGCAGCCTTGGCCACAGCCCTCCTCAGAGCAGACAGAGCCACAGCAGGAGTTGACCATGGTGTTGGAGGTGGAGGTTCTGGGTGTATTTACAAGTGAGTGAAGATAATTGGGTTTGGAAGTTTCCTTGCCCCATACCCCCTTTTATATCCTGCTGAGGGGCTGCTGTCCTCACATGCAGCATTCTTTTCTTGTTATTGTTTGTGTTGATAAACAGGTGATCATCAAATTAGGTGAGTTTCTTCTCCTCTATCAACATAGATGGAAAACACAGTTTCTTTTCCTGGTATTGAGATTCATCATCAGCTCTTGTTGAACCACTTCCCATGGGTCTTTCTTGATTTAGTTTCTTCTAAACAATTGCCACATGACATTATGTGTCTAGGCACTGTATAGTTCAGTCTCATGGTGGACGGTCCTATTACCTCCTCTTAGGTAATCATTGGTATTACAGACTCATAATTATTTCTGGTGACCCAGGAGAATAAAAGACTTTTATAATGATGGCTCATCCATAATGGCTCAGGTTGGCCTAGAAGGTTTGACCACAAAAATAAAAAACACTCAATGGTATGAAAATAGGAAGCCTATTAAGCCATATATCTCCTACCCCATGTGGAGTATGGTTCACTTCCTAGATTGTTTTTCAATGAGAAACAAAACAATTTTAGGTAGAAAACTGAATGACGAATCTTTTTGTCAGAAACAAAGCTCTAACTCTGAGTTTAGTTCCTCTTAGGGGAAATGGGCTTCAGCTCAGCTGTACCTCAAAGTCTAGGGGCCTTTGTTCTGCCATGGGGGCTTCTTTCTCTCTGTCTCTGGCAGCTTGTCCTTGCTGCTTTAATAGGAACTCCTGGGTCTTGGGGGAGATGGATTCCTAATTTTCTAAGGAAGTGCCATATTGATTTCCAAAGTGGCTGTACAAGCTTGCATTCCCACCAGCAGTGTAGGAGAGTTCCCCTTGCTCCACATCCTCTCCAACATAAGCTGTCTTCTGTGTTTTTGATCTTAGCCATTCTGACAGGTGTAAGGTGGTATCTCAGAGTTGTTTTGATTTGCATTTCCCAGATAATTAGGGATGTTGAGCAATTCCTTAAATGTCTTTCAGCCATTTGAACTTCCTCTGTTGAGAATTCTCTCTTTAGTTCTATAGCCCATTTCTTAATTGGACTGTTGGGCATTTTGATGTCTAATTTCTTGAGTTCTTTATATATTCTGGATATCAGCCCTCTGTCAGATGTGGGGTTGGTGAAGACCTTTTCCCATTCTGTAGGCTGTTGCTTTGTCTTGTTGGCCGTGTCCTTTGCTCTACAAAAGCTTCTCAGTTTCAACAGGTCCCATTGATTGATTGTTTCTCTCAGTGTCTGTGCTACTGGTGTTATATTTAGAAAGTGATATCCAGTGCCAATGCGTTCAAGAGTACTTCCTACTTTCTCTTCTATCAGGTTCAGAGTAACTGGATTTATGTTGAGGTCTTTGATCCACTTGGACTTAAATTGTGCACGGTGACAGATATGGATCTATTTGCAGCCTTCTACATGTTGACCTCCAGTTATGCCAGCACCATTTGTTGAAGATGCTTTCTTTTTCCATTGTACATTTTTGGCTTCTTTGTCAAAAATTATATGTTTCATAGATGTGCAGATTGATGTAAGCATCTTCAATTCGATTCCATTGGTCCACATGTTGGTTTTTATGCCAGTACCAAGCTGTTTTTTTTACTGTAGCTCTATAGTAGAACTTGAGGTCAGAGATTGTGATGCCTCCAGAGGTTGTTTTATTGTACAGGATTCTTTTAGCTATCCTGGGTTTTTTGTTTTTCCATATGAAGTTGAGTATTATTCTTTCCAGGTCTGTGAATAATTGTATTGATATTTTGATGGGAATTGCATTGAATCTGTAGATTGCTTTTGGTAAGATTGCTATTTTTACTATGTTAATCTCGCCTATCCATGAGCATGGGGGATCTTTCCATTTTCTGACATCTTCTTCAATTTTTTTTTTCAGGACTCAAAGTTCTTGTCATATAGGTCCTTCACTTGCTTATTTAGAATAACCCCAAGGTATTTTATAGCATTTGTGGCTATTGTAAAGGGTGATATATCTCTGATTTCCTTCTCAGCCTGTTTGTCTGTTGTATATCGGAGGGCTACTGATTTTTTTGAGTTGACCTAGTATCCTGCTATGTTGCTGAAGGTGTTTATAAGCTGTATCAATTCCTTGGTTGAATTTTTGGGGTCACTCATGTATACTATCATGTCATCTGCAAATAGGGAAAGCTTGACTTCTTCCTTTCTAATTTGTATCCCTTTAATCTCCTTATGTTGTCTTATTGCTCTGGCTAGAACTTCAAGTACTATATTGAATAAGTATGGGGAGAGGGGACAGCCTTGCCTTGTTCCTGATTTTGGTGGTATTGCTTTGAGTTTCTCTCCATTTAATTTGATGTTGGCTGTTGGCTTGCTGTAAATTGCCTTTATTATGTTTAGGTATATTCCCTGTATCTCTGATTGCTCCAAGACCTTTATCATGAAGGGGTGAATGCTCAATCATACCACAAGGGCATTTGCTCAGCTATGGCCATATCAGCATTGTTTGTAATAGCCAGAACCTGGAAACAACCTAGATACCTGTCAACTGAAGAATGGATAAAGAAAATGTGGTACATATACACAATGGAGTACTACTCAGCAGAGAAAAACAATGACATCATGAGGTTTGCAGGCAAATGGATGGATCTAAAAAAAATCATCCTGAGTGAGGTAACCCAGACTCAGAAAGACAAACATGGTATGTACTCACTCATAGAAGGATACTAGATGTAAAATAAAGATGACTAGACTGCTACTCACAACTCCAGGGATGCTACCTAGTAAACAGGACCCTAGGAAAGAAACAGGGATTGCCCAATAACAGAGAAATGGATAAGATCTACATGAACAACCTGGACATGAGTGGGGGTAATGAAGGGCAAGGTTCGAGGGAAAGAGAGCTTAGGGGAGCAGGAGATCCCACATGGATCGAGAACAGAAAGGGAGAACAAGGAATAACAGACCATGATAAATGGAGACCATATGAGAACAGGAAGAAGCAAAGTGCTAGAGAGGTCCTCAGAAACCCACAATGATACCTCCACTGTAGACTACTGGCAATGGTCAAGAGAAAGCCCAAACTGACCTAGTCTGGTGATCAGATGGCCAAACACCCTAACTGTCATGCTAGAACTCTCATCCAATAACTGATGGAAGTGGATGCAGAGATCCTCAGCCAGGCCCCAGGTGGAGCTCCAGGAGTCCAATTGTTGAGAAAGAGGAGGGACTGTAAGAGTGTGAATTGTTGAGACCAAGATTGGAAAAAGCATAGGGACAAATAGCCAAACTAATGGAAACACATGAACTATTAACCTAAAGCTGTGGAGCCCCCAACTGGATCAGGCCCTCTGGATAAGTGAGACAATTGAATAGCTTGAACTGTTTGGGAGGCATCCAGGCAGTGGGACCTGGACCTGTCCTTAGTGCATGAGCTGGCTGTTTGGAACCTGGTGCTTATATGGGGACACTTTGCTCAGCCTGGAAGGAGGGGACTGGACCTGCCTGTACTGAATCTACCAGGTTGAGCTGAATCCCCAGGGGAGTCTTAGCCCTGGAGGAGATGGGAATGGGGGGGGGGGGCTGGGGGGAAAGTGGGGCCCAAGACAGGAGCGGGGAGGACAGGGGAACCCATGGCTGATATGTAAAATTAGAACACAAATATCCATATGAAAAAATAAAATAAAATAAATGTATTTAAAAAAAATAGGAACTCCTTGCCCAGGCTCTTGCTTTTCTCAGATGTCCTTCAGAACTTCAGTTAGATGAGCAACTTCCAGTCTTTTGTTCTCTTTGGCCATGGACCTTCTGTGTCTGTGGTGGTTCTCATCCCCATAGATGTCTCATCTGAGTCTCTTCTTGGGTAAGTGGGTTAGACTTCACCCTTCAGGACCTCCTTTGAAAAAAATGTAAAAAGAATGAGTAATCTACACGAAAGGACATCAGCTTATATTTATTTGTAGTGGAGATACAGTAATGGCTTAAGGGGTACAAAAATCCCACCCAAGTGGCCAGGTGATTAAGGTTTCTAAAAATAAGGAATGCTACCAGTCCACTACTCTTCATGCTCTGCTGGTATAGAAAGAAACAGGCAGGGACTTGCTGTAGCTATGTGATGACATTATTAAATGTCTTAATTGGGGCCGTTTAATGACCAAGCACATGGCAAGATTTTTATGACGCTTACTTGCTTAGCAAACATTTGGTTTACTTGTATTTTTGTTGGCTTGTAGTTGTGAATTAGACAATATGTAGTTTAAGCAATGATGCATGTCGGAGGTTTGTTGTTTGTTTGATCCACTGTTACAAGAGGGACCAAGGGGGAAATAGAGGTATTGGATAAAGGCTGGTTATCAGTAGGAAAATTTCTATTTCTGTTTTAGATTAGGAAAGCCCTTTCCCTGAAGCTAAAAATACGGTGAATTCTCCCTGCACATCAATCTACACAGAGTCACAAATCTGCAGCCAACACAAGTCATTAGTGGCCACAAGATGGGAGACACAAATTATAGTGTCTGGCACCTCTGTAGAAGGCTTTTCATTTTATAGTAGTGGGCTTGGGCTTGGTGTCCGTATTTTATGATGCCCCTCAGGTTGTCTCAATGGGCAGTGAATTCTGAGGTCACCTCTCAAATAGTCTACATGGCAAAAAAAAAAAAAAAAAAAGATGATTGCATTTTGGTAATGTGGCTATTTACATAACAGAAAAATGTCTGTGATTTAGAACCACTGATCTTTGAACACCGTAGACTGAAACACCGGTCATCTTCTTACCTATTATTTTAGGTTGCTCTAATAATCACAGTACCTGAAAGACACCAATTAGAATGGATTAATAGACAATCAAGCTTCGTTTGAAATTACTATGTCTGGAACACTGGCTTCTATGTCTCTTTTCTTGACCATATGTATCCTTTGACCTCAGGGGAAAATTACAATTATGATGCTCAATTACTTTTATATAACTTCTCTTAGCCATGATGCTCCCTCAGTGCATGTCTCGGACAAATGCAGTTTAATTACATAGTAAGTTTGTGGATGTTGTATAAAGATAATTTTATAAAGGTAATTTTACTATACATGTCTATTTTTACTTCTTTGCTAAATACCCTATACTAGCTGGGCCACCATTTGTTACCATTATCCTAGTATTCAAGGTGTATGTAATTCCTTGTCCTCAAGCCACTTACTTCTAACCAGATTGTGGCTTTCCTCTTGGCCAGCTCTGTTACCCAGGTTCTTCTTCCATCATTTTAATGAGCCCACACTAAGTGGGAGAGATTCCTGCATCAAAAACCCAAGAACAGCCTGATTTCAATACCTGAAAAGCACTGAGTCTCAATTCAGCTGCTTCAGAGGATCAGGTACTCTCAGCCATCACAGAAGGGATCACGGAATCAGGTTCTTCCACGTTGTCTCCTCACAGGGGACCCCAGTGCCAACTGACACCTTCAGTGAAATCTTATAACGCATAAGGAAAACTGTCTACACCTGACTCATGGTGCACAGAAACTGTAAGATAATCAAAGTATGGTGTTTTTGTTGCTACATTTTGAGGAGGAAATAGAGCAGAGATATAGATTACTAATCCATATTTCTCTGGTCCCATACAACTCATAGTAAAATTTAAACGCCAAAAGATCCAATAAATAAATGGAAAAGTGATATAGATGCTTTCAAAGAGAAAAATTATAAAGGACTACTAAGAACATGAACAATGGTTGAATATTTTTTAACCATCAGGAGGCTATAAATCATACTACATTGAAATTTTACCTCACCCTAGTCAGAATATTTACCATTATGAAAACAAAAAGAAACAAATGGTACAGTGGATGCAAAAGAGTAGGACCCTTATACCCTGCAAGTGTGAGTGTAAACTGGTACAACTGGAAATCAGTGCAGAGTTTTCTCAAAAACTAGAAGATCTCCCAAACGATCTAGCTATACTACTCCTGGCTGTGCCCAGAAATGCATTGAAAACGACATGCAGTAGAGATCCTGGTACACCCAAGTTAATGGGCTTGCTATTTATAATAGTCAAGCCCCCAAATCAGCTCTAGATGCAGATGAGTTTGTGATGAAAATGTGGCATATGCACACAACAGAGAATGTTTCACCCATCAGGAAGAATGAAATTCTGTCATTTTCGGGAAAAAAGCCTAGAGCACCATATTAAGTAAGACAAGTGAGCCTCAGGAAGAGGAATATCAAATGTTGCCTCAAATAGGTGCAATCTACCCCAAAAAGGACTGTTAAAAGTAGTAGAACCAAACAGCCAGCTCATGCGCTAAGGACAGGTCTGGGTCCCACTGTCTGGGCGCCTCCCAAACAGTTCAAGCTATTCAATTGTCTCACTTATCCAGAGGGCCTGATCCAGTTGGGGGCTCCACAGCTTTTGGTTCATAAGTCATGTGTTTCCCTTAGTTTGGCTATTGGAACCTGGAGCTTATGCGGGGACACTTTGCTCAGCCTGGAAGGAGGGGACTGGACCTGCCTGTACTGAATCTACCAGGTTGGGCTGAATCCCCAGGGAGTCTTTGCCCTGGAGGAGATGGGAATGGGGTGAGGGGCTGGTGGAAAGGCAGGGGCCAGGGACGGGATGGGGGTGGGCAGGGAACCCATGGCTGATATGTAAAATTAAAACACAAATATCCATATGAAAAAAATGTATTTTTTTTTTTAAAGTAGGAGAACTAATAAGAAACGATTAAGGTTAGCAAGAGGGCAGAGAGATTAGTGTCAGGGAGGGTAAGCCAACAGACCTGAAATGGGATTATTTTCTATACATATGAAAATATCATAATGAGACCCAGTACTTTTAAATTATTAGATACTAAATGGAAACTTGCTGGCATTTAAAAAATCAGCAAAAAAAACTGGAGATGGGTAGTATAATACAGTTGCACAAATATTGGACTAAAGATATAGCTTCAGGTTCATGAAATAGATCAATACACTAAGTGGTAATCCTGAGATTAGGTCTTGACATGGTACAGTCATTCATATTGTCTCTGTGTGGATGCTGGGTAACACATGAATAGGGATATGAGATTCTTGAGTTGCTTCACTGGTGGGCCTGTCTCAGATATGGTGTAGAACAGTGACGAATATGAAGTAGTTACTTAGGCAATAGTCTCAGGAAGCATTTGAACTTGATAGATCATACCAGGCAAAGAGGAAGCCAATGGAGACCACAATGAGCTGAGCCCCACAGGAGACAACTAATTTCCATAATACCCAGAGCATCAGTAAGTGGCACATTTCCTCTTGGAAGGAAGTGGGGAGAGCATGTGATCACAACTGTATTTCCTTGCTTGAGCTCTGTGTTCAGGGGCTTCTCTATCCTTCCTACAGAGCACTTTTCAACTAGAGGCGGTCAGGGGGATCCTTGTGCTTGCCCTATGAGATCTTTTTCCTATACAGTAAGATGAATACAGGGGGAAAACAGCAGACACACTGGAAATCATCTGCTGTGATCATAGCATTGTTAGAGATGGGCTAAAATATTGACAAATGAGGATGACAATTCAAAAAGAAGAGATGAGACATATACACATTTGTATGCTTACAAAACTAAAGTTTATTTAAGACACAAAAGGGAAAGCTGTTTTTGAAAATGGAGAAGAAAAAAATGTAAGGATAAGTTTACGGATTTCATAGAAAAATCAATCTTGTGTTCATTTGACAGAGACACAGGGACGTGTCTTTGGGAGGTAAAAATCAGTATGTTAAGACAGAAGCTTTACACTGGGCCTCTCAGGATCAGCTCACAGGGGTCCACATCAGGAATGCTGGGTGGTGAAGAACAGGAGACTGGGTGAGAGCGCTCAGCAGCAAGAACTGCTAGAGCAAGCTGGGCGGCAGCAGCTGGTCTGGCAACAGGTGGGGCGGCAGCAGCTGGAGATGCAGCACTGAGGCCTGCAGCAGCTGGACACACAGCAGCTGGGGCGGCAGCAGGTGGTCTGGCAACAGCTAGGACGGCAGCAGCTAGAAATGCTGCAGCTGGGACGGCAGCAGCTAGATCCACAACAGCTGGAACTGCCACAGCAGGGGCGGCAGCAGCTGGAGATACAGCAAGAGGGCCTGCAGCAGCTGGACACACAGCAGCTGGGGCGGCAGCAGGAAGGCCTGCAGCAGCTGGACACACAGCAGCTGGGGCGGCAGCAGGAAGGCCTGCAGCAGCTAGAAATGCAGCAGCTGGGACGGCAGCAGCTGGATCCACAACAACTGGAACTGCCACAGCATGGGCGGCAGCAGCTGGAGATGCAGCAAGAGGGCCTGCAGCAGCTGGACACACAGCAGCTGGGTCTGCAGCAGCTGGACACACAGCAGCTGGGGCGGCAGCAGGTGGGCTGGCAGCAGGTGGGCTGACAGCAGCCTTGGCCACAGCCCTCCTCAGAGCAGACAGAGCCACAGCAGGAGTTGACCATGGTGTCAGAGGTGGAGGTTCTGGGTGGATTTACAAGGAGGTGGATTGGAAGGTTTGGAAGTGGGAATCTCCCTGCCCACACCCCTTTTTATACCCCGCTGAGGGGCTGCTGTCCTCACATGCAGCATTCTTCCCCTGTTATTGTTTAGGTTAATAAACAGGCGATTATCAAATTAGGTGAGTTTCTTTTCCTGGTTACATTTTTCAGGTGAATGGAAAACATGATTTCCTTTTCCTGATGTGTTAGGGCTCATTGTCAGTTCTTGATGAAGTATCTTATGGGCTTTTTAGTTCCTTCTAGAAGAGTTTTCACAAGACGATGTGTGTTGTCTTGTCACTCTGTCCTTCTTTCTCATGCTTTACAGCACCACTGTCTATTCAGGAAATTTTTTTTTTTCTTATAGATCTTTTCTCATGACTGGGAGGATAAAGCTGCATTCATTTGATGGCTCATCCCAATGACTCAGATGGGACAAGGTTAGGTCCTGGATACCTCCCTGTGTAGTCTATGATCCACTTTCTAGATCTTTTTAAACTGGAAATGGAATAATCTCCTGGTGATAAGCTGGATGGTAAAATGTTGGGTTTTATTCTTTTTTTTTCTACCAAAGCAAAACTCTAAAACTAATTTTACTGTCACTTAGGAGAGTTGTGGCTGCAGAGCTGAGCTATACCATAAAATGCATGTCCCTCTATTGTTCCCTTTGGCCCTATTCCTTTACCATTCTGTCTTCTGGCTGTGACTGACCCTCACAGCCATGTTGTTTCTATTTCAAGACCTCAGAACTCCCACTGCACAGCATGCCATTGCCTCTTGCTCTAGCTCAGTGGTTCTCAACCTGTGGGTCACAACCCCTTTGGAGGTCACCTTTCACGGGGTCACCTAAGACTATCAGAAAACACAGATGTTTACATTACAACACATAACAGTAGCATCGAAAATAATTTTAAGGTTGGGGTCACCATTACATGAGGAACAGTATTAAAGGGTCTCAGCATTAGGAAGGTTGAGAATCATTAGTCTAATTTGCACCCAACTTTCCTGTGTCTGTTGAGGTCCTGGACCCTGTAGACACCCCTGCTTTATGATTTGAGTGGTAAATTGGACTGCTCCGTTCAGGGTTTCCTTTAATAATGATATAACAAGAAAATGATAGGAAGCAGGTATTTAGATAAGAGGATTCAGCTTGCATCTGTTTATGTGTGGTCACAGTAGAGACTTCAAGGGTGCATAATCCTCATCCCATTGGCTAGGTGGTTAGAGTTTCTGATAAGGAGGTATGTGAAGTATACCTAAAGCCTGTAAGACATCCATTGCCTCTTCTTGTTCCCTTAGGCTGAAGAAGCAGAGACTATCTAGTGATGATGTCATCCTTAGGATAATTTAAAGACCAATCCCACTGCAAGGTTTTCATCCTTTCGGCTTGCTAAGCAAACTCTTCATTTTTGTGCTTTTTACTTTAGGCTTTTCTCTGCAGTGCTGAAGAATGGGAAAGATTGAAACAGGTATGTGTCTGTAGTAGTGGCAAAATGCTTGCTACATTTGCTACGTCATAGAAATGGAGTAAAAAAATAAAGATGCAGTTGATTATTAGAGGAGAGGTTTCTCTGTAGATTTAGGGAAGTTCAGGAAGGCTGGGGCTATAGCCCAGATGTAGAACACTATCTAACATGGGCAAGAGCCTGTGGTCAAGCCAAACAGTATAAATTACATATGAGAATGAAGTCAAGCCCTCTCTCCCACAACTAGAACAGTGGAGTTCATTCCCCTTGTAAAACAATTTATAAACAATCACAGCCATTAAGCTGGTTGGAGGCATGATTGAATCATTTTTCGTTCAGAAGACAGATTGCAAAATCAGTCACATTTCACTCAGTGGCATCCAAACCACAGAGAAAATTTCCCTGAATTGGAAACATTGAGCTTGAGGTACTGTAGACTAAGAGGCCCATAGCACTGAGAATGGACTGAAGCCCAGTGGGAAGTTGCTCTGGACGGCACACTGGATTGTTAAAGAGGAAACCCCACACTGAGAGACATCATTCCACACACCCTAGCTCAATTTTACCACTGGCTAGAACAGATAATTGATGCCAGTGTGGTACAAACAAACAGAATGGATAACTGATTCCCGTGCCGTGCACCAGAACCATGAGATGTCTACCTAGGCTGTACTTGCACTGTGTAGGTGGGGTTTAATGTCTCTTGAGTAATTTCTCTCCCTTTAAACTGCTCTTTTCATGTTTTTAAAATACCAAAATGAAAGAAGTCAGTTAAATACCATCAGTTAGAATGGAATGAAGAAAATTGTATTTCCAAAAGGCATCCAGGAGCTAGGCGATTATTGTTCAGAAACCTGACACAGGCTGGGCTTATATCTTGTCAAGCATTGTGTTAGTATATACAACCATTTCCCCCCCCAAATTCCTGGTATGTATCTTGCCTGTAGCTAAAATGGATAATTAGGTGAGTAACAGTGTTTAACATAACCTCATGATCTATACAGAGAATACAATAAGTGTGTCTAGTGGAAAGTCACATATTTCCAGTACAATTAACTTCCTTATAATTAAAATTGAAGTTCCATTAAGTACTAATGAATATATATATATATATATATATATATATATATATATATATATAAAGTGAATGTATAATGAATGAATGAACATATATTAAATGAATGAATATATTAAATATAAAAATGAATGTATATTAAACTGTATTGTCAGTCTTGAGAGTGATATATGTATTAGAAATAATGGAATGCCCCCTCAACCATTGATTGGTTCCTCTTTGCTCTTAAAATATTTCATTGCTTAATCTAATCTTGCTGTTTAAATCTAGCTAAGCATTTCAGTTCACCTGCTTGAAAATAATCTTTGTTTTTCTGAAAACATGCATATACTAGAAACGTCTAAGTGTATATTTACATCACAATAGCTCTTAGGGAAGTGCAGCCTAAGGCCAAGTCAGAGAGACATATCATCTCCAAGAACAGCTGATTCTGTCTTGACGACATCTCTACCCACACAACCCCAAAGAATAACTGCCTCAGAATTACTGATGTAGACCATCTGTGTGCTGAGTTCTGGAAAGCCCATTGTAAAGCCTCTGATATGACTGAGACTGACTGGGACAGCAGATCCATTGCTCCATGGCTGCCTGTCTCTGTCTAAAAGGAACATGCATTTTCAATCTTTTTAAAATTATATTTGTGTTTTAATTTTACATATCAGCCATGTGTTCCCCTGTCCTCCCCCCTCCCGCCCCCCCATTCCCCCCCCCAGCCCCTCCTTTCCATTCCCATCTCCTCCAGGGCAAAGACTCCCCTGGGGATTCAGCTCAACCTGGTGGATTCAGTCCAGGCAGCTCCAGTCCCCTCCTTCCAGGCTGAGCAAAGTGTCCCTGTGTAAGCCCAAGGTTCCAAACAGCCAGCTCATGCACTAAGGACAGGTCCAGGTCCCACTGCCTAGGGGCCTCCCAAACAGTCCAAGCTATTCAGTTGTCTCACTTATGCATTTTAGAATTACAGGTGATATTCATTTTGCTTTTCTTGCCACCACTAGCCCGCCAACGGATATCTGTAAACAGTGTAGTTTAGTTTTAGAGAAAGTTTGTGAATATTGCATAGACTATAACTATTTGCACTTTTTTTCTTTTTCTTGGTATTATATTCTACCTGAGAACAAGGTTCCCCAGTTGTGGCCCCCAGTTCTCTCTCTGTTTCACAGGATGTGTATGGTTCCTTCTTTGTGAGCCATTTACTTCTAACCAACAGCACATGGCGACAATCAAGGGTGAAGTGATGAAAGACTGTGACTGTCCTCCTGGTGGCCAACTCTCCTCACAGATGGCCCCTCCATCCCTGGCTTCGATGAGTCTGGGTGTTGTGTGGGAGTTCTGAGGTTCTCACCCCAATGCTACCAAGGATGCAAATGTTCTCAGCAACCACAGAAGTGAACGTGGAAGTGGACCCTTCTGGGCTGTCCCTAACATAAGACCCACCTTCCCTGAAGCTGTATGACACACAAGGACACAGATAATGAAGCCTGTCTGTACCTGATTCCTGATCCACAGAAACAGACAATAAACGTGTCATGTTTTAGTTGCTGTGTTCAAGGAGTGCAGCATGGCCATTGATTATTATTCTAGACTCATTTGGTCTCTCATTGCCCATAAAGGGGGAAAATCAAAAGGTGTGAAGAAGTAGATACACTAGGATATTCTTAGTCATGAGGTTTGACTCAATTGAGTGTACCAGGCTCTGCTGACTCCCCATGGGAGACCTTGCCTTGGAAGAGGTGGGAATGGGGGGTGGGTTGGGGAAAGGGCTGGAGAGTGGGAAGAGGGGGGACAGGGGAATCTGGTTGTATGTAAAATGAATAGAAAGTCCCTTAATAAAAAGGAAGAAAGAAAGAAAGAAAGAAAGAAAGAAAGAAAACCCAGAGGGATGAATGTTCCCCTTAAGATCCTGTAAACTCTCAGTTTACCAAGATATTAAAGGGCGATTGGGAACAATGTCAGCAAGAAAATAAGGAGGAACAGTGGCATTTTATTGTGTACTTTCAAACTTTTAATTTATTTAAGATGTAGAAAACTTGATTATTTAAAAGCATAGCAAAGAACAAATCAATGCAAGAGTTTGCAGAGTTCAAAGAAAGCTCAAGTGTGTGTTCATTCCGACAGAGACAGGCAGGAGTGGAGCAATAGCTGCTGTCCCAGTTAATCTCAATTGTATCAGAGGCTCTACACTGGGCCTCTCAGGATCAGCTCACAGGTGGTCCACATCAGGAATGCTGGGTGGTGAAGAACAGGAGACTGGGTGAGAGCGCTCAGCAGCAAGAACTGCTAGAGCAAGCTGGGCGGCAGCAGCTGGTCTGGCAACAGGTGGGGCGGCAGCAGCTGGAGATGCAGCACTGAGGCCTGCAGCAGCTGGACACACAACAGCTGGGGCGGCAGCAGGTGGTCTGGCAACAGCTGGGACGGCAGCAGCTAGAAATGCAGCAGCTGGGTCGGCAACAACTTGATCCACAACAACTGGAACTGCCACAGCAGGGGTGGCAGCAGCTGGAGATACAGCAAGAGGGCCTGCAGCAGCTGGACACACAGCAGCTGGGCCTGCAGCAGCTGGACACACAGCAGCTGGGGCGGCAGCAGGAAGGCCTGCAGCAGCTAGAAATGCAGCAGCTGGGACGGCAGCAGCTGGATCCACAACAGCTGGAACAGCCACAGCATGGGCGGCAGCAGCTGGAGATGCAGCAAGAGGGCCTGCAGCAGCTGGACACACAGCAGCTGGGTCTGCAGCAGCTGGACACACAGCAGCTGGGCTGGCAGCAGATAGGTCTGCAGCAGGTGGGCTGGCAGCAGCTGGGCTGGCAGCAGCCTTGGCCACAGCCCTCCTCAGAGCAGACAGAGCCACAGCAGGAGTTGACCATGGTGTCAGAGGTGGAGGTTCTGGGTGGATTTACAAGGAGGTGGATTGGAAGGTTTGGAAGTGGGAGTCTGCCTGCCCACACCCCCTTTTATACCCCGCTGAGGGGCTGCTGTCCTCACATGCAGCATTCTTCCCCTGTTATTGTTTAGGTTAATAAACAGGTGATTATCAAATTAGGTGAGTTTCTTTTCCTGGCTAAATTATGAAGGTGCATGAAAAACACAATTTCTTTTTCCTGCTGTGTTCCTTGTCCACTGCTGCTGAGCCATCATCTAAATATCTTTCCTGTTTCAGTTTCTTCCAAGAGAGCTGTTGCCTGGCATTTTGCATCTTGGTTCTGTTCACTTTGTTCTCATTTTGTATGACCCACTGTAGCCTTAGGTCAGGATTGTGGTGATGTAATTTTATGAAAATATCTCTTATAGTCTAAGAGACTGAGACTTTTGCTGGATGTGTGCATACTCACACACAGACTTAAAAATATATAATATTTCAATAACATACATACAGAGACAAATAAAAGCACCAATGAAAGGTATTTTGTTAATTTTGAGGCTTCTATATAAATTTAAGGAGATTAGGAAAGACAATTCCCCATGCCAAAAAAAGGGGAAGAAACAAAACAAAACAGAATATGTTACTTTTTAAGAGATATTTTTTACATAGCTTCTGGTGGGAAGGGGAATGACTCAGTTTTCTTTAATATCTACTTTTATTTGTGGGGGTGTTGTGGGTGTACATGTGTGTGCATGTTTGCATATGTATGCATGTGTCTGTAGGAGCCAGTAGAGGACATCAGAGCTGGAGTTAGAGGCAAGTTGTGCATCCTCTGACATGATGATCCTTGAGCCAAACTCAGGTCCTCTCAAGCACAGCAAGAGCCATTTCTCCAGTCCCCCAAGACAACATTCTTGTCATAGACAACAGGTAGATAATACCAGTCTCAGAACCAGTGCTTGTCAGAACCGTTGGCTACATGGTGGAACCACCCTGAAGAGTACTGCAAACTAGCCAATTTGGTTTATATTTTAATTGATTTAAATTTAAAATGATATGCTACAAGTAAGTGGGTTTCATTCTGGCCTTTTTTTCATGGTAATACCTTTATCTAAATAGAGATACAGTAGTAATTTTTTTTAGTTTATTATTTTTATTTTAAAATTTTAAATTAAAAATATTTTATTATTTTAACAGATATCAAGTGAACTTTATTTTGGATTCATCTATGTTACTTTATAGTAAAAATCAAGCTTTACTTAACATATTTCAATATGTATATAATTATATATATTGCTGGGCCTGTTATGAAATGATACATATAGTCAGAAAAATTTGTGAATTAATAACAATGTCCACCTATGGTTGATTCAATTTCACTTTGTTTTTGAAAAGTCTTTCGGTGTTACTTATCTATATCTGGTTGTTAGTATTTGGTTATAGTCAGCACAAAGGTCTGTCCTTGTGCTAACAAATAAGGAGAACTTAGAATGTAAACACACAGTGTTGTTCCTTCAAAGAAAGGAATGCCATAGCCTATTATTCTACCCAGAAGGCTGGGGGCAGACATGGTTAATAGCCTGGTGACCTTCTGCTACCTGTGTGGACAAGACCACAATGGATCTTCCCTAAGATCCTTTTCATGAGCTTATTTTTCTCAGGCAATCTATAGAATCTATTTTTACAGAAGGTAAAAATCAATTCATAGAACCCATCTTTATGGAAGGTATCACATATACTTTACAAAGAGTTTCCATGTATTCACATCCAATCTTTATTTAGCTTACTGTCACTCAAAGAGATGTGTGTGTGTGTGTGTGCTTTATTATGCATAAGGGGCTGAGTTAAATATCACCAGAAAAGTTTTCACCAATTTGTGCTGTGCTTAAATATGCCTAAAATAAACTACTTAGGGTCAGACTCCCAAACTTTGAACCAATGCCACCTACTTAGTTGTGTTGAACTGAACTGCCTTCTTGCCTCCCACAGACTGTTACTCTGCTAGTTGTGGTGGCCACAGAGACCCCTGCATTTGGTATTCTAAAAACACAGGTATATTGGAAAGTACTTGCAATATTTGTGTATAACATAGAAAATAATTATTAAGCCAGTTTCTACCCAACTCAAAGCCCAGCAGAGAGTCTTTGCTTCACCAAGTAGAGTTCCCACATGTCTTTCTTGACTATATCTCCCTCCCTCTACCACAGGGTTACTATCCTAATTTTGGGAGTAATCTTTTTTATTTCTTTTACTCAAAATTCAATGACCTAGGTTTGCACTTTCAAACAATAAAGTGTGGTTTTACTGATTTTGAATGTTCTGCAACAGAATGCCATTCTGTGTTTTGAATTTCAATTCTTTTGCTCAGTGTTCTATACTCTCTTGGACAGACAACCTCAAGGGGAGCCCCAGTTATGCTCACTACATACTGTGCTTTATGCAGAGTATCCACCAAATGCTATGTGTTACAGTCTGAGTACCCAGAGGCCAGCATTAGGAGGTTTTTGAACCCTCAAAAGGAAGAACCACTAGAGAAGGTCACGCCTTCCATAGGATTTGTCTTAGTTGGGGTTTCTATAGCTGTGGTAGACACCATGGACAAGAGCAATTTGGGAAGGAAAGAGTTTGTTTCAGCTTGCATTTCCATAGCACAGTCTGTCACTGAGAGAAATGAGGGCAGGAATTCAAGCAGGATAGAAAGCTGAGGCAGGAACTGATGCAGGAAGCCATGGAGGAATGCTTGTTCCTCATGGCTTGCTCAATCTATTTTCTTATATCATCTAGGACCATGGGCCCAGGAGTAATACTGGTGAGCTGGGCTTACCCGCCTTAACCGTTAATCGAGAAAATGCCCCTCAAGTGTTAAAGTCACTTCTTCTTGCTAGCAAGCTCTTTTGCAGGCTCTTCCACTGTCATAGGCTTTGATGAACTCAGCTGCAATGTAGGAGAAATTCATGTGGCAAAAAAGCCAGAGACAACCTCCATACAACACCCACGTGGGTGCTGAGGCTCTCATCCCAGTGGTATCAAGGAAGAAGGTATTCTCAGCTATCACAGAAGTGAGTTTCAAATCCTTTCAGACCGACTCCACAGATGAGACCCCATTGCTAGCCAACATTTCCCCGGAGCTTATGAAGTGCTAAGAAACCATCAGTGCAGCCACACTATCTGAGTCCTGACCCACAGACACTGTGATTAATAGTGTGCAATCTTTATGCAACTAAGTTTTGAAGTCATGTAATGATAAGTGGCTAGTGTAAAGAGCACCAAGAAAAAGAAGAAGCAAGCAAAGGTTGAGGGGACATAGATAAGCTTCAATATACTTAAGGGTTGTAAACCCAACAAACTCATTTCGTTTCCGGGTAGCCCTAGAGATGCTCTGTTTACTAAGATGGTTTAGGAGAGGGCAATTAAGGGGTCACTAGCATTGTGGATAAATTCAGAGTAGAGACAATTCACTAAAGCCCTCATTTTTATAGGAAGTATTACTGCAGAATGTAGCTCCATAGGAGTAATGGAAATGATAAGATCACAAAAGAATCCATGTAGAACCATTTAGTGCTGAGAATTAATATGAGTATAATTATGGGATGGGTAATCAGTTAGGAATGGCACATGGGACAGAAGTAGAGCGTAACTCCCAGCAATCTGTGGATTTTGAAGGAGAAACTGGTGTTCTGATTATAAGACATGGACACCAAAACCTGGAATATCTGTTACTGTAGGCGCTACATATATACACGTATCAATACATATGTATATGCACATATTTTTATGTTTTATTATGACATTCCATCGGTATATAATGCACTTTGATGGCACCTGTCCCTCAATCTCTCTCAACATCCTTCTACCCTTTCCTAAAATCCCTTTTCCATTTTCATGTATATAGTTTTTCCACATATGGAAGGAAATGTGATAATTGTCTTTGTGGGGCTGACTTTCTTGTGGAAAGTTTTAAAAAAGATTTCTTATTTTTAAATATAGGCACTCATTGTTAAAAACAAAACATTAGTACTTACAGCCTTTGCTGTGGACCACGGGTTCTGATAGGCTGTGTTTTCATTTTTATTAGATTTTAGGAATTTTACAGTTTCCTTGATGATTTATCCAATGACTGATCACTCAAAAAATATATCATTTAATCTCTGTATGTCTGTATTTTTTCTGTAATCTCTTTCCTGTTAATTTCTATTTTATTCATTTTAATCTGAAAACATACAAAAACACATTTAAATTTTTATGTCTGTTAAGAATTAATTTCTGGTCTTAAATATGATTTGACAAAAGTTTCACAGGGTCTTGAGAATATGTAAGATGTATAATGGAACATCCTTAGATTCCTGTTTAGTCTGTCTGACCTAATAGTGCAGGTTAGTCTAAAGCTTTATGGTAAGTTTTGGAGAGAAGTCTAGATGACCAATAGACTGAAGAAGTAGCACTGAAATCTTCCACTGTTATTATGTCTGGACCAATCCATCCATTTGTATTAGTAGTGTTTGTTTTATGGAGTTGGATGCACAACTTTCAATGCATATAGTGGATGTTGTGAGGTGTTCTCTAACATGCAAATGTTGCACAAATCCTAATTTGTCTTTTAAAAAAACATAGAGCCAGATATTGGGGTAAATGCCGAAAGATCAGAGAAAACAAAAGAACAAGCCACTAGAGAAACTTTTCAGCACTACCAAATCCTCAGGCTGAATGGAAGGCGAGATCCTATCTCCACAAATCCTCTGACTGAAAGTCTCTGAGTCCTCAGCCAAAAAGTCTTTAGTTTCTGTCTCCTCACGCCTTATATATACCTCTCTCTGCCTAGCTATTTCACATCCTTCCTAGCAATGAGATTAATGGTATATGTGCTTCCCAAATACTGGTAGCAAAGGCATGAGATCTCAAGTGCTAGGATTAAAGGCGTGTAACTCCCAAGTACTGGAATTAAAGGTGTGCGCCACCACTGCCTGGATTTGTTTCTCTCCTAGACTGAATCAATCTCATGTAGTCCAGAGTGGCTTTGAATTCACAGAGATCCAGACAGATCTCTGCCTCTAGAGCACTAGGATTAAGGGTGTGTGCCACTACTGCCTGGCCTTTCTGTTTAATCTAGTGGCTTGTTCTATCCTCTCATCCTCAGGCAAGCTTTATTTGATATACAGTATATCACCACATGTAAATATGCGTCCAGAAAGAACTTAAGAATGAGGAAAGTATTTAGGTAAGTCGCACCAATGGCAATCTGTAATTCCTTCTCCAAGTTCCACCTGGATACACTTCTCAGACCCATGACCCATCAATTGAAAAAGAGGACAGTCCTCTGAGAGACAGTGTCAAAACAAATACAAAGAGCAGTAACCCTTTTGTCTCTTCTAAAAACCCCTGCAACAACTCAGAGGCAAATGAAATGCCCATACACTTGTGTGCTATTGATCAGCAGATCTGAATTAACACTGGCAACAGAATTCCAAAATGCCAACAGAACCCCCATTGGGATCTGGTGGTGATATCAGAAAATAAATTGAGTCCTGACCCACATGAGTCTCACAATCTGTCCACTGGATCCTTGTGTGCCCAGACAGCCATGTACCCACTTCACAAACATTAGCGATAGCACATTATTTCCTTGTGTTATGGAACTAAAATTGTTGGAATAGAGAAAGCCTCATGATGTCCCTGAAGTGGCCTAACACTCATGCCCATTTCCCATGTGAGCTAGTCAATAAAAATAATAGATTAAAGCCTTTTCAAAGACATGCATGGGAGGTCAATTGTTGAGGGATATTTGATCACACTGTGATATTCTGAGACTGTTAATAAAGTTAACCTTGAATCAGGGGGGCAAAGTCACTGACTAGCTGACCAGAATTAGCCACTGAGAAGCCAGGGATTTGGGTAGAAATGATGAAAAGAAGGAAAAGATGGGACTAGAGTTTGGTGCATCCTTTTGGTTTTGGAACAAGTGAAGAGACACGTCTCTTGTTGTGTCTCTGGCCAAAAAGCAAGGTCAGCTGGTTGCTTCCTGGCTTCTCTGATCTAGCAGGTTTTCACCCCCACATCTGACTTCTGAGTCCTTGTTGGTAAATAGAGCAATAGAGGCTTAGTTTAAACCTACATATGGCAGCCACAGCAGAGACAGGGTGGTGGGACTAGAAGGCCCTCAAGGCCATGGCCTGAGTGGCTGGTGGAGCATTGACTGGGGGGCCATTGGGCTGCAGACATTAATTAAAATGCTTGTAGATTCATGTGCAGCCACTAAGCTGACAGAAAAACATCAGTTGGCACTCAATGTGGGGCACCAAATGTAGCAAGCTTTCTCATAAGACTTTCTTTGGACCACTAGACCCCAAATAATGACATGGAGACATTATTAATTATGAAAGTTTGGCCTTAGCTTAGGCTTGGTTTAAACCCATTTCTTTTAATCTACATTTTGCCACATGACTTGTTATCTCTCCTCCATACTATATGTCCAACTTTCTCAATGTCTTGCCGGTATCTCCCACATGCCTAAATTCATCCCAAGTTCCTCTCTCTCCCTGCCTATTCTCCCCCTGCCTAGCTATTGGCCATTCAGCACTTTATTAAACCAATCAAAGTAACACATCTTCACACAGTGTGAATAAATATCCTACAATGGTCAATCAAACCAGATTTCAATAAAATTTACTAGGACAGTCCCCACAAAGCAAATATATCATAATGAATGTCAGTAGAAGACCATAAGACCATTTAACAGATCCAATTATAGCTATCTTGAGGTATATAAAATCTTGGGGGGAGTGAGCTAACAGTATCTGGTATTGAATGCAAATGGATATAAAGTTAATAGGAGATAGTCCTAGGTCATATAGAACCAATGGAAATATAAATTCACTGTCTTAACCTCGGCTTGTCTTGATTCTCCTGCTCTTAGTCACAGTATGGTCTGAAAGAACATAGAGCTTATGAATCCCTGGTATTGACTCACAGAGCCTGACTGCTCCACCATGGTGAAGCAGAGACCATGATGAACAGTATATTTAGTGATGATGACCGACTATGCAGTCCTGGCAATTTTAATATGAGTGCTAAATGTAAATGGCCAAGAATATCAGCTATAGTTAAATAAGAATATAGTGGCCACTGGCTCAGAACTCTCAGGATGTGCTCTAAGTGGCTCTTCAAAGAAGGCATCTGATATGCCTACTATAACTTTCTCTAGTTATTCTGACTAAATGAGCTGGAGTAACTAGAAGAAGGAGATGTATGGGTGGATAAAAGGATGCTCTACCCAGGTTCATTTTATCCTATGGTCCCCATCCTGAAGCTAGTGTGAGCACATAATGCAGATGGCTCACACTGATCATTTGCTGTGTTCTTGGGGTAATTCTCCATATACATATGCTACTTTCTCTACACATTTCTGTCATACCTACACCTCTCCTACACTGAATGGTCACAGATGGTGCAAAGGTCCAGACACTAAGACCCTCTAAGAAAGGAAGGGCTGAAATCCTGCTCGAATTCTAGAACCTCCCTGTCAAATGATATCAAATGGGTTGGCATTTATGGAAAACACATTTTGTTTCTACTACTGTAAACTTCTCCCTGAAAGTTTCTTCCAGGTTCCTCTGAAGAGCCTTCCCTTGTTATTATTCCTGCAAAAGTTTCTGTTTAATGTTCTACTTTTACCAAACCCAACAAAGCACACACTTCTTGTTGTGGTAGTCCCTTAAGCACAGCCTGCTTCAGCCTGCTGCCTGCTAGTACCCCTTCAATACAGGCAGGAGCACAGAGGTCTGAACTCTTCTGCCTAAAGCTTGGTCTTTGTAAGATACTGTCCATAGGAAGGATCCAGGTACTAGTTCTAACCATCCTTATCTATGCTTTCCAATGAAGATTTCTGAAGGGCTGACAAGCATGCCACTGTGTCCTGTGGTCTTTTTGCTTTTAGAGATGGACTATAGAAAAGCTATTAATGTGACAACAGGAAGGAAAAAGAAGGCATAATGCTTTATATTTATATGGCTGCAAAATCCATGTTTATTTAAGCTGTAGGAATGACTCCATTTTAGGAAATAGGGCAGGGAACACATTTTTCCATTGTAGGGGGGTCACATAATAGCTTTAAGGAATCTAAAGGAAATTCAAGGTTGTATTTATATAAGAAAGTGAGAGATAGGGTATATTTGTAGGCAAAAACAGCATGCTAGTCAACTGGAACTAAGGGCTTATAATGGACATCACAAGATTCATCTCACAGGGGTCCACATCAGGGGTGTTAGTTGGTGAAGAACAGGAGACTGTGGATGAGAGCTCTCAGCAACAAGAAGCACTAGAGCATGCTGGGCGGCAGCAGGTGGTCTGGCAATAGGAGGGGCGGCAGCAGCTGGAGATGCAGCAGCTGGGCCTGCAGCAGCTGGACATACAGCAGCTGGGACGGCAACAACTGGAGATGCGGCAGCAGGTGGGCTGGCAGCACACAGACTGGCAGCAGCTGGGTCTGCAACAGCTGGACACACAGCAGCTGGGCCTGCAACAGCAGCTGGGCCTGCAACAGCTGGACACACAGCAGCTGGGCCTGCAACAGCAGCTGGGCCTGCAACAGCTGGACACACAGCAGCTGGGCCTGCAACAGCAGCTGGGCCTGCAACAGCAGCTGGGCCTGCAACAGCAGCTGGGCCTGCAACAGCTGGATACACAGCAGCTGGGTCTGCAGCAGCTGGACACACAGCAACTAGGGCGGCAGCAGGTGGGCCTGCAGCAGGTGGGCCTGCAGCAGGTGGGCTGGCAGCAGGTGGGCTGGCAGCAGCCTTGGCCACAGCCCTCCTCAGAGCAGACAGAGCCACAGCAGGAGTTGACCATGGTGTCAGAGGTGGAGATTCTGGGTGAATTTACAAGGAGGTGGATTGGAAGGTTTGGAAGTGGGAGTCTCCCTGCCCACACTCCCTTTTATACCCTGCTGAGGGGCTGCTGTCCTCACATGCAGCATTCTTCCCCTGTTTTTGTTTGTTTAGATAAATATGTGATTATCAAATTAAGGATTATTGTTTTCCTGGTTACATTTTCAGCTTGGGGAGGAAACACAGCTTCTCTTCCTGATGTGTTAGAATTGGTCTGTCAACACTTCCTGAATTGCCTTTCTAAATTATGACCAAAGGGTGCGGTCACATGGCATTTTGCCTCTTGATATTACACACTTCAGTCTCAGTTCACACAGCACAGCCTGTCCATTCCGGTGTGACATATACTTGTTTCTAATCACCCAGGGGAGTAAATTCATGGTACAGTCTTATTGTCCATTTGTTACAGATTGTCAGAAAGCATTTGAATTGAGGCACAGCACTGATGTATCCCATGCCAGCTGCGATTAATTACCCAGTGTCCAGACTTTCTCATGGGGAACATAGCACTATTTTCTGACATGATAGTAAGACATGAAATTTTGATGTTTACTTTTTGCCAAACAGAGACACTCCAAATTTATTCTTAGGGCATCTCAGGGGAAGTTGGCTGCCAAGTCCAGCTACATTATGAGATCCAGGTCCCTCAACTTGCCGCTGTGGTGCTGATTTTCATTGTTGACTTACTGTCTTTCTGGCTTTGGTGGGATACATCGACCCACTTCCTGTTTTTAAGATACACTTTCCTACCCACTCACCATAGTTCACTATACTTGCCTGTTGCTCTAACTTGGATCCTGCCATGGTGTGTTGTTGAGCTTTCAAAGCCCAATGTTTTCCTGATTCATCTGCATTATTGGTTGTCACTCAAGTAGGAGATGATAGGGTACAGATTTCTAACTCAGGACATCTGCCTATGTGTTTTCACTGTGAAAACAGTGCATGCTTAAAGGCTGAAAAAATATGTCTAACTCATCTTCTGGATGTTGACTGTTTGGAAAACAAGGACTGCTGATAGTCCCTTAAGCTCCTCCATCTCTGGAGTCAAGGGGATCTGAGGAAGGAGGTCCTGGCTTTGTGTCATGATCTCCCAGGTTCATGCGGCATTCCATTTTAGGGCACTCTGGACAACAACACCTGCATTAAGGCTGGTCTCTCTGAGAACACCATGCACATCTCCAGTCTATTGTCAGTCTTCCCATAAAACCTGTTCTTCTGAATGTCTAGAGATTATAAACATAGGAAAGAGTAAATGTGCTGAATGGCAGAATCGTGTTTCCAAATCATTAAAGCATCATGCTTGCATGAGAGAAAGCACTAACGAGGGGAAATTTCAGAGGCAATGTCAAAAAAAACAACTAACTAATCAGGACAAAATGAATTAACAAACCAGGTTCCTAACCATGAAGGTGAAAAAGATTGGGAGGGGTGAATGCATCTAAATTTCTTGTAAGGAATTTTTTTTTAATAACCCATAATCCCTGAGATTGTGTCCAATCTCACCAATTTTTAACCTGACCAGGCATAATATTTTGATAAAATTAACATTTTACTTTGGAGTTGAGTGGAAAAGTGGGTTGAAACTGGGCATAGTAGTGCATACCTGTAATTTCTGCATTTAGGAGGCTGAAAGACATCAGTGAGTTTGAGGCAAGCCTAGGCTACATTATGAATTTGTAGCTAACCTGAGCTACATAGAAAGAATCAGAAAAGAAGAAAAGAAAAATGGTTGTGACCTGTTGGCATAGAAGTAACCACTGCACACATCTAAGAAATTGGTATGGTTATAGAAACAAATTCTTAGGTGTTTCACCTAAGTTCAGTGTTAGTTCACAATGGATCATTTGCAGACACTAAACTCTGAGGCATTAAAGCCCCTGGGCTCCAACACTCTCGTGCATTCTTGGAAGAGTGGTAGTTGCGAAGGAGAGGGAATAATTCTCTACTCTAAGTAGTCAGAACCTACCTGTAAAGTGTGTTTATTTCCACAAACCACAGCAACTGAAATAAATGTGATATGTGAAGATTAAAGTTAATGTGGTAATGGCATTGTGACTAATGAGCCATAAGTAGGAAACTTTGAAAACTGGGTCCCAAGAAGGGAAACCAGAATGGATCAATGGCATATAGCTGAAGCACTCTGTGTGAGGGACTTCACGCCATGACTGCTGGCCATTGTTAGAGGGGAAGTGGACTTCTCAGGGAAAACATGTGACTCACCCTGTGCAGTTGGCTTGTGGAATGGGTTGCCCTGAGGTCAGTGGAGAGGGACTAAAGTATGAGTTGTTATTGCTAAGGAAGATTCGAGAACCAGATGGAGAGACAGTGACTTTAAGATTCCCTTTCTGCCTCTGGCACTTACAAGCCTAATTGAATCACAATGCTCTTACAATGCTCTTTTGTGCTTGGCCTATTACCCTCCAGTCTTGGTCCTTGTTGCTAGATTTATGTAGCCAGGAAAATTGCCCGAGCTGCCAATTGGACCTCTTTAGGAGAATTGTCTGGTATCCTGTGCCTGCACCCTGTCCTGCCTCTGAAGAATGCAGACACAAGGTAGGAAAGTTTTACATGTTTTCCTCTGTCACAAGGAGAGGGGGATCAATAGAACTCTCCCAGTTATTGTGGGGCAAAGACCCTGGTTACTCCACTACAGCACCCAAGGGACAGTCTAATATCCCCAGAAGCTCCCGTGTTTTAGGGAAAGAATGACCCTTGAGCAGCCCTAGTGACTAGTGGCTACACATGACCCAGTGGAGATCAGAACTATTTCTAACATTTCTGTTTGGTCCCTGGCCCCAAATCTCAATCTCCTGCTTGAAATTTTCATTCATGTTGCCAACCATCAACTCCTCTGCTGCCTAAACTTCTTATCATGTCCAGATCTGACCCTGCCCTTCTTTATGTCTGTCTCGTGTCCATTTTCCACCTGAACACTGTGGCAGGGCATCCTCAGGCTACCTGACATGCGACTGATCATTCTTTATAGGTCCCCAGAGTAGCTCAATCTCAAATAGTAGGCCCCTCCCAAGACCATGGCTGATGACATTCTAAGGTATGGGGAGTGACAAAATAGATTCTGTTTCCAGTGCTGGCCTGTCACACAGAGGGAGTCACTGTCACATCAAATCCGCACACTGGATTTCAGCTTCTGAGAACCATGGGCTCATTTGAGGACTAGGACTATCAGGTAGTCTCCCCCAGTGATGAGTAACTGATCTAGTTTGCTTTCTGATGCCATGACTCCATGACCAGAAGCAACTTTAGGAAAAAAGAGGCAGGATCTCAAAGCTAAAAGCTCAAGAAGAAGCCATGGAGGAAAAATTCCTCCCTGGCTTGCTTCCAGACTCACATTCAATTGCTTTTCTTATATCTCCTAAGACCAACTACAGAGGGGTGGTCCAGCCCACAGCGGCTTTCCATGTCAATCAACAATTAAGGCTGCATCACACAGACACACCCATAGTCCAATCCAAGGGAGGCAATTCATCAGCTGAGGTTCTCTATCCCAAGGTGTGTCAAGTTGACAACCAAGATTAATTGTCACACCGGCTTACCATGTGGTTGAGGCTTTGGCTCCCCTCCTTCCAGGAGCTGGGTGCAGTTTTCACACTTTTCTCTGAGTAACATCTCTGCTTCTCCAGCCAAATGCCAGATTCAGAAAGATAGAGATCATGTGTTTTCTATTATATACAGAGAGTCTAGCTAGCATTTGGGCTGTATATCGCTCAGTGATGGAGTGCTTGCTTGATATATTCAGAATTTAGAACATAGATCTATCTATCTTATATCTACATGTGTGTGTATATTTACACACACACACACACATGCATGCACGACATTAATGTAGAAGGGTCACAAAGACAACTATGGCAGGAGTGGCGGGATAGGAAATGGTGATGCAGGGTTAATATGGTGAGAGTATAATAAATGTACCCTGGTAGCATTTTAGATTCCATATGGCTCCATTAATTTATCTTTTCAGCTATAGCGACAGCCCTGGTTCTCCCCTCCCCCCACGCCCACCCATATCCTCACAGGCACCTGTTGCTTGTTTTCTTCATGGCAGCCGTTCTGACCGGGGTGAAGAATCCCAGCATAGTTTTTATTTGCATTTTCTTGATGGAGAAAGATATTGCATATTTTAAATGAATATCAGTTAGCCATTTGTACTTCTTTTAGGAAGTGTCTGTTCAGTTCATTTGTCTGTTTATGATTGGACAATTTGTTTGTTCCATGGTATATTTTTAGTTCACTAAATAATCTGGATATTAATCCTTTCTCAGATGAAAGTCTCTTCCCTCCTCCCCTCTTCAGTGAGACAAAATTCCAGTTCAAATAAAAATTTTATTTATACTTGATGACTGAAAAGGGGAGGTATCTCAGGGTCAGATAGAAACCTGGTGCAAGGGAAACTCTCATGAATCTACAAAGATGATCCCAGCTAAGACTTTTAACAATAGTGAATATAATAGCCTGAACTGGCCATCTCCTGTGATCAGATTGTTGACTATCCCAATTGTCATCAGAACCTTCATCCAGTAACTAATGGAAACAGATGCAGAGATCCACAATCAAACATTAGGCTGAGCTAGGAGAATCCTGCTGAAGAGAGGGAGGAAGGATTGTAGGAGCCAGAGGGGTCAAAGACATCACAAGAAAATCCTCAGAAACAACTAACCAGGATCATAAGAGTTCACAGGGCCTGAACCAACAATCAGGGAGTCTACACAGGACCAACTTAGGCCAACTACATATATGTGACAGTTGTGTAACTTGGTCTATTCCTAACAATGGGAACAGGGCTGTCCCTAACCCATTGATTGGCTCTTAAGAACCTATTCCTCATACTGGGTTGCCTTGCCCAGCCTTAATACAAAGGGAGATGCTTAGTCTTACTGCAAGCTGATATGCTATGCCTAGGACATTGCTGGTTGAGAATATAGATTGGTTCAACTCCTATGGAAATCAGATGGACATGCCTTGGAACTAGAAGTAGACCCACCATGTGACTCGCCTCTCCAATTCTGGTGTGTACCCAAAGGGTGCTAAGTCAGCACATCACAGAGATGCACAATCCACATACCCCGCCCCTCGTAGGGCTAGTCACAGAAACCAAGATATTAATCAGACCAGGAACCCAACAGCAGGTGCAGGAATAAGGAAAATGTGCTATATAAATGCAATGGAATTTTGTTCAGTATAATTAGAGAATGAAACCATGCCATTGGCTGGGAAATAGCCACAATAAGTAAAATATGTCCAGCTCAAAAAAAGAAAACTATTGCCTATTTTCTCTCATCTGTGGTCCTACATTTGAGTGAAAGTAGATGAGAGCGAAGGGAGGGAAGTTGGAGGAGGGTAAAGGAATGGAGAAGAATTTGGCGAAAATGCATGATATACTTGAAAGAGATTGTCTTTTGAAGTTTAGCCCTATACATAATGAATACACACCAATAAAAAGTAAATAAAAATGAGAGATGAGCACATGTTATGCCTTTGAAGGCTTAACGTTTTATTAGGAAATGTCAAGCAATTAGCATGAAAATAAATTTCATGGGGTGGAGGGAACATTAGAAAGAAAAAATTCTAAAAGTAAAACATTTAACAACTTGTCCTTTGAAACAGAGTAAGGAATTCTAAAACAATTTGAAGAATAATTTATAATTCTGATGTACTAGTATAAAAAATGATTTTAAAAGAGAATAAATAGTAACAGACACTGGGCTTTTCCAAATCACTCCATAAGTCTGTTTATAATATCTGCATGTCACATGCCCTGTTGAATAGATACCTAGAATGTAGGATTAAGATGAGAAAGGTAACTGATCCAGGTCAGGGCACTCAGCAACAAGAACTACCACAGCAGCTGGGCCTTCAACAGCTGGACACACAGCAGCTGGGGCAGCAGCAGGTGGTCCTGCAGCAGCTGGGCTGACAGCAGCCTTGGCCACAGCCCTCCTCAGAGCAGACAGAGCCACAGCGAGAGCTGACCATGGTATTGGAAATGGATATTAGAAATGGATTTCCAAAGGAATGTATGACTTGAATCTGGCATCTCCATGCCCTGGGTCCCATTTTACACCCTGCTGGGGGTTCTCTTCCTTTTCAGGTTAACCATGATAAGTAAACAATCATTAAATTGGACTATTATGTTTTCTGCATTTCCTGATGGATTAAGGCCTCTCCCACCGACTTCCTGATACACACTTAACCCAATCATCAGGGTTCAGGTACTGAGTGTGCTGATGCTCACCCATCCTTCTTTCTCCCTGAATCATTTTATCTTCCCTTCATTGTGCTCATTGTTATACATTTAAAATCCTCCAGCTTCTTCCATAGAAGACGGTCCTGTGAAGGTTGACATGCTGTGCAGAGGTTGCTCTTCCCTGACTATCGTTTAAGAGACTTAATAGGTCCCATAAGGTATTCTGAAATCTCAAAAGCATCAAATTTAGCATTGGAAAGCAAGGCAGAATCCACGCAGTGTCATCAGTTGTTACCAAAATAGTCAGTGACCAACAATAGAAGAATCCCCACAGCGCTCACACTATTCCCATCCCACTTCCTGGACCTCAGAAGCCTCCTGGTTTTTGCTTTTGACAAGTCAGTATGTTTAACAGGTTGGAATCTGTACAGGCCTTGTGCAAGACTGCGTAGGTCTTATGGAGGAACCAACCACAGCTGTTTTGGCCAGTTCGTATGTGCAACAGCTGTATCATGTCCAGAAGCTGACACTTCCGAGCGTTTCTCTCCACCCTCTAGATGTCACATTCTTTCTGTCCACTCTTGTGGTATTTGAGTGGCATTTGAGTCTCAGAGCAGGGTGGGAGGAGCACAAATGTTTTACCTATGGCTGAGCACTCACAAAGGGGCTCCAGGTGCTGCTGACGAGGAGCCAGAACCACTTTTCTTTGGTGGGTGGGTGGCCATTACTAGTTTACTCATGCCCCAGTGGATGATCCTTCACCCATGAGTATATAAGCAGCACCACCTGGGCTATAAGATAAAGAAGATTTTTGGGGGCATCAAGAGGAGTTAGAGGGAGGGAGGGAGGGAGGGAATATATAATGAAGATACATTGTATACATGCATGAAATTTTCAAAGAATAATTTTTAAAAGTCATTTTTTTCCTGGAGTAGACATTGGAATCATCATTGGAGTCTGTAACAAGGGCTATGTAGCTAAAAACCACTTATATCAATATTTATATGAATTACAATTATATTCATATAAAATAGACTATGTAACATAACGCGATTATTTTGAACATTTATAGGGTGAGACTGATATAATTGTTAGTTATAAAGTAATAAAAATAGTTTATAATTGTCTCATTTTATGCTGTTAAAGAAGCTTAACTTTCATCTGATGGTGTTTCTTCTCAATTTTTTGATGTTTGTGTTCTCTTTATTAACCAGAAAAAAAATTAAAGAAAACGCGATCATGTTTTACAGTCTTTGTCATGACCTTCTAGGGCTGGGGCTTAGGGCATTCCAGGCCACCTCGATGGTCAGCCAGCAGTACTAGTTGAGATGTTGAAGAATTTTGTCGAGTAAGCAGCCATTGACTCGGGTTCCCTAGGAATTGTCTTCAACTCCACACCCCTGTGACCCAGCAAGAAACAGATAGGAACAATATAGGAGCTTCAAGGTGAGTTCTATAGCTAAGTCTGACGTCCATTCTGATTAGTTGGTGACCTCAAATTACTGTTCTATCAGTATTTTGAATCTTGCACTTGCCATAAAATGTTGATCTCCACTGTGCCTTTTTTTTAAAGTTTTTTTTAAACAACTCTGTTTATTCTATTTGACCACAATTCAATAAAACTTAACATAAACAAAAAAACCAATAGTAAGTACACAAGCTCTTGGAGATTAAACAACTCATTTTTTTGTTTTTGTTTTTGTTTTTTTCTCCTTTATTATTTATTATATTTGTGTTTTAATTTTACACATCAGCCATGGGTTCCCCTGTCCTCCCCCCTCCCACCCCCACTCCCACCTTCCCCCCCAGCCCCTCCCCTCCCCACCATTCCCATCTCCTCCAGGGCCAAGACTCCCCTGGGGATTCAATTCAACATGAGAACAGGAAGAGGCAGAGTGCTGGAGAGGTCCCCAGAAATCCACAGTGATGCATCCTCTGTAGACTCCTGGCAATGGTTGAGAGAAAGCCTGATCTGACCTAGTCTGGTGATCAGATGGCCAAACACCCTAACAGTTGTGCTGGAACTCTCATCCAATAACTGATGGAAGTGGATGCAGAGATCCTCAGCCAGGCCCCAGGTGGAGCTCCAGGAGTCCAACTGTTGAGAAAGAGGAGGGACTGTAAGAGTGTGAATTGTTGAGACCAAGACTGGAAATACACAGGGACAAATAGCCAAACAAATGGAAGCACATGGATTATGAACCAAAGGCTGTGGAGTCCAGATAAGTGAGATAGTTGAATAGCTTGAACTGTTTGGGAGGCACCCAGGCAGTGGGACCAGGACCTGTCCTTGGTGCATGAGCTGGCTGTTTGGAACTTTGGGCTTACACAGGGACACTTTGCTCAGCCTGGAGGGAGGGGATTGGACCTGCCTGTACTGAATCCACTGTGCATTTCTTGAGCAAGCTTTCTACTCAGTCATGTCTTGAGCCTGCTGGTAGACTGGAAAGCGACGCCTTGTCAGAGGGAAGGGGGTTGCTGTAAACCAGATGAGTACAATGGAGAGCTTTAATCAGCAGCACTGACCCAGGAAGTCCAGGGAAGAGAGTAGAAAGTCTTCTATTTTTTTTTTTTTACTTTATTTTTTCTGTGATATCTCACTACACAACCAGAGTTTCTACATCCCAGAATAAGATACCAAAATAGAGCATCAAAGTGTAGTTACTATACAACTTAGAGATGGGAACACAAGTAAATTGATATAAAGTGGAATGAATTATCTGGGAGTCAAAGGGGCAGGGACTTAGAAAGACCTCAGGGGTACGTTTTAATATATCTTTATTGATGCTTTGAGAATGTGCACATGTGTACAATGTATTTTGATCATATCCATGTCTCATGGCTCCTCATAACAACAGATCACTCTTGCTGTATGTCAACTCTATGTCCTCTTTTCTCTAACAGGCTGAGTTCAGGTTGTACTGCCGGTATAGTCATGGGTGTGAAGCTGTCCACAGGATCATAGTTGATCTACCAGGAGCAATATACTTCAAGAGAACTGACTCTCCCTTGACTACCATAGCTCCTTTCCTAGGAAAGAGGGGTTCATGAGCCCTCCCTATTCCATGCTGGAATGTTGACTGGCTTGATCTAGTGCAAGCAACCACAGTTGCTGAGTTCAGAAAACGCAAATGCCTGTGAGGATTTCTTCTCCCCAGCTTTCTTTTCCTACTTCACAAAAATCATGTATCCAACCTCTCCCCTGCAAGAAGTTGATCTACCAGTTAAATACCTCAATATTTATAGCCCTCACAGGGACTGGCTCCTAAGCTGTCTAGATCTGGGAAGGGCTGGGGTTGGTATTTACCAGTCCTCTATGGTAATGAAATGGCTTTAAACATGTAGGTAAATACTTGCTGCTGCAGTTCACCAACACCCCACCCTCAACTCAGCTTCTCCATGGAGGGATTTGACTGTATACTCTCAGAGGTGATGCCCTAGAATCAAGTCTTTAACTAGCTTCCATCTAGGGACCAGCAGTACATGTAATTAGTAGTACTTATGTGTTTGGTCCCTACCCCCACGAAACCAAGTCGCCAGCCTCTCCCTGAAAGGACTTTGACCACACATCAAGCACTCCGACTTTTATAGCTCCCATCAAAGGGACTAGCTCCTAAATACAAGAGTCCTCCGGGACCATAGGGACCAAAGAGGCAACTTCAAGGAGGCTCAGGAGGAGTGTCTATTTCTCTAGTTCAATGCACACCTAGCCAGCAGAAATACCCAGCTCCCATTGCTTACTGGGATGGTCTTGGTTTCATATTAGCTATGAAGTCCCAATTTCTGTTCTCCATACATCAGGATTTTAAATAACCTTTTAGTCTTGGGCCTGATGGAGCTGATAATTACCACAGCTTTGGGAGCCTGAGGAGAAGGTAGATAGACATTTCCCACAACCCTTTAAGCAGGCTTTCTTCAGCAATATTTCCCACTCCATCCCACCCTGCAGCTAGCCTGCCTGTCTCTGACTGCTGGGAGTGTATTCAGTATTTGTGTAAGAGAGTAAATCATCCTGTTGCAGGAGTCAGCTCTGAAAGAGAGTGAAGGTGCCATAGATCCTCTATATAGCTTAGTGCTGAGAGAATTCAGGCTAAGATCCAGCTCCCAGACCACACAGGGAGCAAGCTAACTTCCCAGCCTCTTGAGTGACAAGGCTCAGCCTCACATCTTGAGACACTAATGTACTTGGCACACTTGAATTCCCCAGGGAACTACTGAGAGTGAGGCAGTGATCTGAACAAGAACAAGGATTGAGAGGCATCTGGAGTCTCTGCCCCAGGAAGGCCTGTCTGAAAAGACTGGACCTGGGGTCGGGGTGGAAGTGCTTTACCTCTTATGCAGAAAACAACAGGAAGACTGTTGAAATGCAGAGGAGAGGAAATGTGTTCTGAATAAAACAGCAAGATGAATATGCAAACAATTATGGAAGTTGCAAGGCCTGAGTGTTTCAAATAATTCTAACTAAATTACATTGAGAAGTATATAATTTGGTACATGAAAGGCATCATGGCTGGTTCTTTGGTTTACTGTTTTTTGTTTGTTTAGTTGGTTAATTTTAATTTGGGGGGAGAAGTTTGGTGTTTGGGGTTTTGGGGTTTGTTTTTTTGTTTTGTTTGCTTGTTTATTTTTGTCAACTTGACACAACTGAGTCATCTGGGAAGAGGAACCTCAATTGAGAAAATGCTTTCGTCAGATCATGACGTTTGTGGGACATTTTCTTGACTGATGATTGGTGTGGGAGGGCCTAGCTCACTATGGGTGGTATCACCCCTGGGCAGGTGGTTCCGAGTGGTGTAAGAAAGCAGACTGAGCAAGCCATAAGGAGCAAGCCAGCAAGCAGCACTCCTCCATGGCCTCTGCAACAGCTCTTTCCTCCAGGTTCCTGCCTTGAGTTCCTGCCCTGACTTCCCTCAGTGATGGACTACAAACAGTCAAATAAGCCCTTTCTTCCCCAGGCTGCTTTTTGTCGTGGTGTTTTATCACAGAAATAGAAAAGAATCTAGGACAAAAGGCACATAATGTAGGAGAAGGAGCTAGGAGCAGAGTGTTCAAGAATGCAAAGGAAATTGTTATCAGCTTAGAAACATTGTCATAACTGGGAGATTTTTTTTTATAATTCCACAACAAATACCTATAGAGATTGCACCAAGAAATTGAGATGAGTGAATGCCTATCAACAATCCCCCCCCACCCACACACACACAAAGAACACAGAAAAAAAAAAAGAAACACAAAACGTAACAGGGGAACAGGGGAGACAGTGTATCATGAATCTTAAAAGGTCTTATTAATAAAAACAAACCTGTGAGCCAGATATTGGGGTGAACGCTGAAAGATCAGAGAAACAGAACAGCTAACCTCACCTTGCTAACTTCTCAGCTGATCCTGTTTCCTCAAACTGAAAGCCTGTGAGTCTTCATCTGAATGGATCTCAGCTGAACTGCTGCTAAAGAAAAGTCTACAAGCTTAAAGGGCTCTAGTTCCTGGTCCTCACGCCTGATATACTTTTCTGCTTCCTGCCATCATTTCCTGGGATTAAAGGCGTGCGTCACTTGCCTGGCTGTTTCCAGTGCAGCTTTGAACTCACAGAGGATCTCTGCCTCCTGAATGCTAGGATTAAAAGTGGGTGCTACCACTGCCTAAACTTATGTTTAATATAGTGGCTGTTCTGTTCTCTGACCCCCAAGATAAGTTTATTAGGGTGCACAATATATCAACCACAAGATAGAGAGAGGAAAAAGAATTTTTTAAAAAGCAGTCAAAGTATAGCAAGTCCTCAACGAATCAGAAATGAATAATGCTGAAGAAAAGGGGGAGTTCACAGATGTGCAGAAGTGATCACACTCTTGGCTAAAGGACCAAGTCAAGAAGAACATTTGGGCATGTTTCTTTGAGTCTCATTTCTTTTTAAAGAACACCCTTCAATTGATTGAGGAAATCAAAATGACATACCAAAAACTAAT
The DNA here is from genome assembly GCF_903995425.1 of Onychomys torridus. Lineage (NCBI taxonomy): Eukaryota > Metazoa > Chordata > Mammalia > Rodentia > Cricetidae > Onychomys > Onychomys torridus. Next base: position 87,794,934 of record NC_050450.1, read on the forward strand.
GGGATACTGAGAAAGCAGTCATGAGAGAAAAAGTGATAAATGTCTACATTAGAAAGGATAAAGAAGCCAGGCATGAGCTATGCTTTCCTGTCTTCCCAGTCCTGCTGACTGTAAAGCGAGGCCAGCCTGGGTGACACAGAGACACTACACCTCAAAATGAACAAACAAATAGACAAAAGGCACACCGAAGCAGAAGAGGAAAAGGAGGAGGAAACAAAGCCAAAGAAACCTTTAGAATCTTACAGGGGGAATATTGGGTTAGGGATCTGTTTCTTTGTCTGTCTGTCTGTCTGTCTGTTTTTGAGACCAAGTCTACACCTATGGTCTAGTCTGGCCTTAAACACATGTCGTTCTGCTTCAGGCTCTTGGGTGCTAAGACTACAGATGTGCACACCACACCTAACTATTGGGTTACAGATCTTCCTTTTCATCTTTATAATTATTTGCCATGTGGTCCTCCAAAGACGTCCACAGTTTAAACTATCTTCACACTCCAGACCATCCAGATGCCGCACATTGTCATCAGCCCTATGATCACAGCCCTGACAATAATCAATCTTCTTGATTTTAAGTTACACTTTCTTTTCTTTTATAATTTAAATTTTTACTGATTCTTTGTGGATTCCGTATCATGCATCTTGATCCCACTCATCTCCCCATCTCTTTGCACCTGCCCTCTGCCCTTGCAAACCCCCACCCACCCAAGGAAAAATAAAATAAAATTTAAAAGAAAAGAAAGAAAAAGAAAAAAAATCTCATTGTGGAAGCTGTAGTGTGACACAGTGAGTCACATACAATACGCCCTTTAGTCTGTACATCTTTACTTGCAAGTGTTCATTGGATTGAGTCATTGGTCTGGTTCAAGGTCTCTGGTTTCTACTACACTATAGATGCTTGGGAACTCCCTGGGACTCCGCTTGGATATCCTGTTGTGGTCCTGTGTCATGGCGATCCTGCAACTTTGAGTCTGCAGTTTTGGCCCCTTCACGTGCTCAAGCAGATCATAGATAGGGTGGATGTTGGGATTTGCCAACTCATAGCCAGCCACAGTTCTGGCCTGGGTGGTTGCTGGGTTGGTCAGCCTGCCAGCTCTCCCCCATCCTCACCACCAGGGTGAGCTCTCCAGCACAGTCCAGGCTAGTTCACTCTATGGAGCAAGGAGCAAGGGGTGGGGCCAGTTCTCCTGCTTTCACACACTGGGGGCTGGTTCACCCACACCTAGGGCACCATCAGGGCCAGCTCTACTGTGCTGCCCAGGTGAGATGCAGGGCCTGCTCTTCTGAGTGCTGCGGCTGGTAAAAGGCAAAGACAGTTCTTTCATTCTCGTGACCTCTGGGCCAGCTCTCCCACCTGCCACAGGCAGTGAGAGATTGGGGCATGGGGGTCTTCTATCCCTTGCCCACAAGGGCAGGGCCACATCTCTCACACTCATGTTCTCGGGCCTGACTCTCCTGCTAGCCGGTCAATGGAGTCAGTTCTACAGTGCTGCCCAAGGTGACATGTAGGGCTCACTCTCCCAAGTACTGCAGCTGGTCAGGGGAAGGATCAGCTCTCCCACCTGGCACAAGTGGTGAGAGGCAAGGAGAAGAGAGCATCTTCCCCTCTCCCTTGCCACCTCATGGCAGAGGTGTGGGGTCGGCTCTCCCGTTCTCACAACCTCAGGGAAGGGTCCCCCTCCCCCACCTACCAGCAGAGTCATCTCTACTATGCTGTCCAGGTGAGGAGGGCCTGCTCACCCCACTCTCATGACCCAAGGGCCATCTCTTCTGCAGGCGACAGGGGCAGGGGACAAGGAGGAGGCATCTCTCCCCTGCCCATGCCACTGCATGACAGACAATTAGTCCAAACAGCTCTCCCACCTGCCAGAGGCAGTGAGGGGTGGAAGGCATCTCTCCCTCACCACCTTATGTAGATGAGGAGCATGACCAGACCTCCCATGCTCACATTCTCAGGGTGGCTCACCTGAGCCCCTGTCAACAGGGTCAGCTCCACTGTGCTGCCCAAGAAAGGTGCAGGGCCTGCTCTCCCAAATGCTGCAGTTGGTGAGGAGCTGGGTCAGCTCTCCTGCCTGCCACAGGTGGTGAGGGCTGATGTGGGGAAGACATTTTTCCCTCATCCATGCCACCACATGGCAGACTAGGGGGATGGGACCAGTTCTCCCACTCTCACCCCCTCAGAGCTGACTCACCAGCCCCTCTGCCACAGTGTCAGCTCTATCTAGCAGCCTGGGCAAGGTGCCAGACCCATTCTCTTGAGTGCTGTAGTTGGTGGGTGGGGAGTGCCAGTTCTACCTAGTGTTACAGCGAGCAAGGGGCGAGACCAACTCTGTGTAGCCCTCTCCTCTCAGCCTCCTGTGGTAACATGAGCCATGAATGCCAACACAGACCACAGCAAAGTCAGATATGGCCCTTGGCAGCAGCCTAGCTCTAGACATCACCATGGCCCTGGGAGGCAAGCAGGCCATCCACCTCAGCCAGTTTCTCACTGCCTTCACCTCTACAGATCTGCCTCTCTCCACAGGACATGAACCATTATATCTCTCTCTTCCATACCCCATTATATATTTGCTCACCATAGGAGTGCCCACTGCCTGGTGCCAGGCATCAGACAGGCCTGTGTTTTCTCCTTGACACTTGGTGGGGAGAGTCCCAGGCAGGAATGTGGACCTTCTTCTCAAGCTCAATCTTAATAATGCTGGGCATGCTCATGTTTTCTCCTCGCCACCCACAGTGGAGAGCTGTTACATTTTAATAGCAAGTTCATTTAACTTCCTTTATTATATTTACTAGTTATTTGTATCTGCATCTTGTCTTGAGCAAACCACAAGTCAATCTCATACAGTTAGTCTATGTCCTTTAAGATACATATGATTTTTACACACACACACACACACACACACACACACACACACACACACACACAGGGAAGTCATAATTCTTTTCTGACCTATTAGCCAAGTCATGGAGTATTTGTCCCAGCATACAATGTTTCCCAGAATTCAGCTACTCCCATGAGAGTGACAATGAGCCGTTGACCACAGTCTTTAATATTCAAAATATTCACAGGTTCCAGCAAGAGTGGAGATGGGGCCTACCAGAGCCCGGCAACTCACAGTCAGTTCATGATAACAGGCACATGTTTGCAGATGCACTTTATATTAATCAGAAATATCTCTGTTTTGAGTCTAATAAGAGTTGCAAACTGGGGCCCTGAAGAACTGCTTGCTATAGTCAACAAAAGGTATGGTGCTTGGAGGCCCCCAGCTCTGCCCAAGACCACTATGCTACTTGTTCTTTTTAACTTGGGGGATAGTCCCTCCTCCAGCAAACCCCCAACACTGCCCACATCAGCCCTCCCTCAAACCATCCTAACATCTGGGCAACATGCTCATGTGTTTCATATCCGTGGGAGTCTTTGTTCTGAACACTTTCCCAGGAATGATTAACAAAATTGTATATATTAAAGGTGTATGTGATATTTTGATATGTGTGATATACATGGTATACTTATTACCACAATAAACTAACATATTCATTGTATCACAATTATTGCCATTTTGTGCTAAGAATGTTTGAGATCTACTGTCTTAACAGATTTCAACCTTACAATGCAGGTCTGGTAACTAGTCATTGTTGTTTTTCCAGAACTTACTCACGACACTTAACTGAAACTTTATATGCTTTGATCAACATCTCCACATCTCTGGGTGACCACCACTTCACTCTGTCTGCTTCTGGAGTTTGACTATTTTCAATGAAGTAAAAACAAGATAGGGTAATATCTGTATTCCTGTGTCTGGCATACTTCATTCCCATAGTTACCCAGTTTGGTTCACATTGTTACAAACGTCAGGATTTCCTATCCCCTCTCTTTGAAAACACCATGTTTGCTTGGTTACTAACTCCTTTCATAAGAATATGAACATTTAGCCCTCCTCCAGTTCTCTTACTTTTGTAGCTCATGTGCTTATAAGCTGGGCATTTTTTACTTGAGTCACTTTATTTCTGTGAATCAATACTTATATATTACACTTCTCTCACAGAATGTGTGCTATGGATATCGCTCTGTGTAAATAAAGTTCTGATTGGCCAGTGGCCAGGCAGGAAGTATAGGCGGGACAAGAGAGAAGAGAATTCTGGGAAGTAGAAGACTGGAGAGAGACACTGCCAGCTGCCGCCATGAAAAGCAACATGTAAAGACACTGGTAAGCCACAAGCCATGTGGCAAAGTATAGACTAACAGAAATGGGTTAATTTAAGATAGAAGAAGTAGATAACAAGAAGCCTGCCATGGCCATACGGTTTCTAAACAATGTAAGTTTCTGTGTGCTTTCTTGGTTGGGTCTGAGCGACTATGGGACTGGTGGGTAAGAGAGATTTGTCCTGACTGGGCCAGGCAGGAAAACTCCAACTACAAATGTGCTCCTCTTTCTCAACAACATTGCTAACATAGTCTACCGGACATAGGTCTTCCTATCAAATCCAAATTCCAGATTGCATAGTGAAGTATCTGAAGGATGAAAACTGGGTCTCAGGCAATATATGCATTTGCCACAGTCCAAGATTGCTGATCAATCCATAATCAAAAACCAGTGAGAAAGAAGTTACTGGTTCTTAGAATGAAGCTTGAAAATGAAGTGGGAAATCTGGCTTGGGGGGAAAAAAACTAATGATTTGGCAATTGTTTTTACTATAGAATTTGATTGGTATGTGAAAATTTTATTTTCTTTATTTAGATCACAAAAATGCCAACTTTTCCCCCAAATTAAAAAAATGCTGGAAATAAAGGTTACAAATATTGATGATACCACTAAAGCATGTAGTATTCCACCATAAAGTATTCCACGAAAAGGCAAGTATGTACAGTAACAGGATGAGGATCCTGGTCCAGTGAACTGGTGTGACACGTGAGGTCGTCTGACAGAATGCCATGGCCACATAGCATTTTATGTGGCATTAACTTAAATAATTTGTTTTTGCTTTTTGAATAATTGTTTTTAAGTCGTTGCTTGATAGCATGATCAATAGGTGAATAGGTACAGTAATACCTAACAGGTCAGAACAAGGCCAAGTGTGATAGACACAGGAAATTAGGAAGTCTTGTACTCAGGTAACATGTAGGTTGGCCTGAGGATAGTGGTCAGGGATGAAACTCAGCAAGATGATCCACAGGAGAGTAGGTGACAGGAGGTGGTCTGGCAGCAGACAAGACAGCAGCAACTAGCTTTACAGCAGCTGAGATGACAGCAGCTGGACACAGGAGCAGCTGGAACAACAGCTAGACACACAGCAGCTGGAGTAGCAACAGCTAGACAGCCAGCAGCTGGGATGATAGCAGTTGAGGCAGCAGTGGCTGGACACACAACAGCTGGGTCTGCAGCAGCTGGACACATAGCAGCTGGGGTGACAGCAGGTGGTCCTGCAGCAGCTGGGGTGGAGCAAGTGGTCCTGCAGCAGCTGGGGTGGAGCAAGTGGTCCTGCAGCAGCTGGGGTGTAGCAGGTGGTCCTGCAGCAGGTGGGGTGGCAGCAGGTGGTCCTGCAGCAGCTCAGCTGCAGCAGCCTTGGCCACAGCCTTGCTCACAGCAGACAGAGCCCCAGCAGGAGCTGACCATAATGACAGAGGCTGGAGGTTTGGCCTGGATATCCAAGAAAGTGAGTTTTCTGAATTTAGGAGTCTCTTTCATACCTTTTGTCCCCTGTCAAGCTGTTAACAGATAAGAAGTTACAAAATTAGGTAATTATATGCATTTTCTTTTAAATTTGATGTTTCCAAATCAACTCCTGTCCCTTTCTTGTGTGCATCACATAATTTTAAATCTGCAGCGTTCTCTCCCAATTGGTGGTGTGGAACCCAATTATTTGTGACTGGCTGTCACTACATTCCTAATCCTTGGCTCAATCTAGCTAGGCAAATACTGCAAGATCCATGCAACAGGACACACAGCAAATGGGAAGGCAATAGCAGATATCAATGGAAGGGAAATAATTCCCGCTGTAGAATGATGGAACACAGGTTTCCAAAGGGGAAGAACATGGGTCTAGGATCAGGCTTAGGGAGTTGGGAAAGGAAATTCACTACAATATACATTGCCACGTTTCCTTCCAACATTAGTTTCTTGGATGGGGTGGGATTACCCTATGAATCAAAGCTCATCTTTCTGAAGTAACCAATCAACACAGAACATTCAGTAACACAACACTGGCAGCCTGTATTTTTTTTTTTTTAAATACCCAAGTTGTTCTGGGAGATGCTTAGAAAAGGCAACAGCCTTCTCTTCTGATCTCACGCCTATTAAATTCCTCCAGTAAGAACATGTTCTACATCCAAATATGTCTGATATCCCCTCTTCTCAAAAAGATGAAATAGGAGTTGGTCTGACAATCAGCTTTGGCCATCACAGATAAATGCACAGTTACTAGTGTTTGGTTATAAGTTCTGATAATCAAGCATCTCAGAAGCAGAAATCCAATAGCCTTTCTAGCCTCAACTTCCTACTGCCCTGGCCACAAGCCACATGGCTCCCCATTCTTAATGGTTTTCCACTGGCCTTACCTTTCAGTTCTACGTGCTGGCATCCTTGCCTACCACCTCACTAGTCTACCTTTTGGTCCTCCACAGCTGCTATCATTTCCCCATTAGCGAACGTCTCAAGTGTTTTACTGGTCTTTCCCTTAAGATAACTTCATTCTGTTGGCTCTTTGTTTTGATCAAGTATCTGTTTTCTAGTAGAGGAGGCTTCAGACAGACCAAGTAAAACTAGGGGTGTAGCTTTGGAGGTATTTGTTCACCTGGGTATAATCAAGCCTACCTGAGTTTTAACAGATTTTGCAGGATCTAAGACTATACCCAAAATACACACTCAGAGCACGACTTTCAAATGCAGCCTCAGTTCTTCTTCTTGCAACTTTTAAATTGTTTTTATTATATTTTATTTATTTTTCTGTGTGCATGTTTGTGTAGGGGGTGCACACACATGACACTGTGTGTGTGTGGAGGTCAGAGGACAATCTGTGGGAGTCAGTTAATCTCCTTCCTCCCTTCCACTACATGGGTCTCAGGTTTGGCAGCAAGCACCTTAACCCCTGAGCCATCTTGCTGGTCCATTCATGCAACTTTTTCCTTGCCTGCCTTTTAAACTCTTCCCTCACCCCCTCCTGGAGTTATCTCTAGTACCAATGCACTCCACTTCTGACAGAGAGCTCCCTCAGCTGTTCATGATTTATTTTAGCACAGTGTCTTTAGTGTGAAGGCAATTGGGGAGTGAGCACATAGTCCATTTTCTGCTCTGTCTGCCCCCATGGCCGCTGATCTCTTGCCTCATTTTATTCCTTTCATTATAACAATGTAAACAATCCCTAGTCACATCCTCCTTTTTCCCTCCTCCTCCTCCGCTTTCTCCCTTCCTCCTCCTGCTCCTTCCCCTCCTGTTTCTCCTCTTCCCCTCCTCTCCCCTCCTCCTCCTTCCCTCTTCCTCCCCTCTCCCTCCATTCTGCTCCTCCTCCTGCTCCTTCTCCCCTCCCCCTCCCTTCGTTCTTTTTCTTTCTCTTTTCATCCTGAGTTTATAACTTGTATACTTCCCTAGTATTCATTAGGTTTTAACTCACTATGTATATATTTAACCCTTCCATATTGTCCTTCTCGGGAACAGAAGTTTTCCCTATTACATTCTATCTATTTGGGTCCTTCCTTTTATTCCTAAGCCTTATTTCAAAGACTAGTCTGTGAGTTTCTTGTTGGAAACTATTGGTCTTCACATGTCTTATTATCCTCAGAGTTCAATGGCCCTGTGAACCTGCCAATCATCTTACGGATTGAAAAGGAACATTATTGTTAATTAAATGAGGCATATCATGTTATTTTGAAATACAGTCATTTTTTACAGGTGGATAGTAGATTTTATGTGCAAAATCTGCTTTCTTTCTGCTTTTGAGTTGGCATATAAAATTATATGCATTTATGGGGTACTATGTGATGTTTTTATGTGTGTATGCATGACACACTGCCTAAATATGGGTAAATATTTTTACATGTGCAAATCTATATCATTTCTCACTGGTGAAAATACTCAATGTCCTTTGTTCTAGCTGTTTTGAAATATAAACTATTTATCATTTGCAGCAACTTTCCTATGCAATTGAACACTCTATTTCATTTTTAAAGTTCTATTTATCTATTTATTTTCTGTATGTGGTTGTTTTGCATGTTTGTCTGTGTACCATGTACATGCCTGGTGCCTGTGGAGGCCACAAGAGAGTGATGGACTTAACCACTGAATCATCTCTCCAGTTCTAGAATGATCTCTTTTATCTAATTGGTTTACAGATGTTAGTCAGGTAGTCTTCTCTTGTGTCCATCTGTTTTCCCCAAAATCTCAGGCCACTTTTCTACTCTCTGCTTCTATGGGACCTTTTTTTTTTTTTTTTTTTTTTTTTAGATTCCACATTTGAATGACATCATGTGTATTTTCTTTCTGTATCTGGCTGATTTCACTTACATAACCTCTTCCAATTCTAGCCATGTTGTCACAAATTACAGGACTCCACCTGTTTTATGAGTAAACAGCATTCCATTATGTATAAGGCATTTTATTTACCACTCATCAGTTGATGGACACAGGCTAATTCTGCTTCCCAGACAATGTGAATAATGCTGCAATAAATGTGGAACTACACATACCTCTCACATACTAGCAAAACTAGTTTCCTTCCTGGTCATAGTAACCCAAGCATCTTCTCACTTTGGAAGGAAAAATACCAGAAAATAAACTGTTAATTTTCTAAAAATAAATGAAAAAAGATGCATATATGTCTAATATAAGGCAATATTTATTGAAGAATAGTTAAACACAGAATGGTGAAGTCCAAGGAAGTTGGAGACTCGAAGGATATGTTTAGCTGCACCATGCATCTGAGACGCGCATGTAGAGGAGATCCTTGGGAAATATGGGTGGTCCTTAGTAGGATTCTCTTCTGCCAGTTTCTTTCCGTTGTCAGGACAACAAAAGTAGGAATTATTTAATACAAGGATGAGAGAAGTTCAGCTCACTGTGATTATGGCCGCCCCAGGGTTGGTAGTCAGACAGAAAATTCAACAAGAGGGGCGGCAGCAAGTTGTACCACAGCAGGTGGTCTGACAGACTGGGCGGCAGCAGCTGGACACTCCACAGCTGGGACGGCAGGTGGTCTGGCAGCAGACTGGGCGGCAGCAGCTGGACACTCCACAGCTGGGGCGGCAGGTGGTCTGGCAGCAGACTGGGCGGCAGCAGCTGGACACTCCACAGCTGGGGCGGCAGGTGGTCTGGCAGCAGACTGGGCGGCAGCAGCTGGACACTCCACAGCTGGGGCGGCAGGTGGTCTGGCAGCAGACTGGGCGGCAGCAGCTGGACACTCCACAGCTGGGGCGGCAGGTGGTCTGGCAGCAGACTGGGCGGCAGCAGCTGGACACTCCACAGCTGGGGCGGCAGGTGGTCTGGCAGCAGACTGGGCGGCAGCAGCTGGACACTCCACAGCTGGGGCGGCAGGTGGTCTGGCAGCAGACTGGGCGGCAGCAGCTGGACACTCCACAGCTGGACACTCCACAGCTGGGGCGGCAGGTGGTCTGGCAGCAGCCTTCCTGGCAGGGACTTTGATCACAGCCCTGCTCAGAGCAGACAGAGCCACAACAGGAGTTAACCATGGTGTCAGAGGAGGAGGTTCTGAGTGAGTTTTGAAGAGAGTGAGTTTCTCAAATATGTGAGTCTCCTTAGTCCCTGTCCTCTTTTATACCCTGCTGTTACCAGGTTAAAGGTAACTTCCTTGTTATTGTTTCTCTTAATATATAAACAGTTACAAAATTAGTTAATTGTGGAAGACTCTATGCAAAAGTTAGATGGAATGCATTCTTCTTTCTCAGGGTCAGGGTTTATCAATAAGTCTTTCCTCCTTAGTCACCTCTTCTGTGACTTATGTGTACCCTTAGTCACCTCTTCAGTGACTTATGTGTACCATCAAATTTTAAATTCCTATTCTGACTCAGCTGATTGATAGTCATGAGATGACATAGCATACAAAATCCAACATTCCATGTGTCATCACAAGGCCTCATACCAGTCCCATAGTGGGTCTGGGTTTCTTATGTCCTAAAAATTCTTGAAAAGTAAACTCTAAAAGTACTAGAAGAAAGCTTGAATTTTGAAGTTTGAATTAAGATAATGTGAAGATAAAATGAATTTGTGATGTGGCCATGAGACCATCCCATGTTGATATTTCTCAAGAAGGGATGTCAACAAATGTGGGAAGGAACACTGGAATGCCTGGGATGTTCCTCAATTTCTAGAGAACAGTTGGGTAAATGACGTTCACATATCTCAGATGTTTTTATGAAGACAAGTAACATTGTTGCATTTTATACAACCTTGAAGATGCTTGGCTATGAAGCAGGCTTCTCTGCTGAACTATAAACTCATAACTGTATTATTGTACTGTACTGCTTGCATTATTTAATTGTACTATATCATTGATTTGTATCATAACAAAGGAGCTGTAATAATAAAAACAAATTGAACCTTTTTGTGCAAATTTCATTCAAGTCCTTAGCTGCCTTGAGTCCCTAGTTTCTCCATTCATTTCTTACGGCATTTCCTGGTAGTGCTGTCCAATTTCATCATATTAGAAGGAAAACTGCGTATTATTCCTACTGGTGAGATCTTTATTTTAGTCTAAGGTCATTTACATAATGTCTAAATGTATATGAAAACTACGGAAATGCAATTTGCTAAGCATTAGATGGGATCGATGGTAGATACATAGATACTGTACCTAAGTTGATAGTGATTTCATTAAATTTCCTATATCTGTATTCTTCATCTTGAAATGGACATTTGTAAAAAACGTTATGAAAGGCTGAGTCTAGGTTGCCATTTTATCATTTTTTCCATGTATTTATGATAGTTATTTTGAACATAGGCTAAGTGCTTATGAAAACAGGAGAGCTGACCTTTTGGAAATGTGAAAATGTATTGCAAGGCAGTCATTGCCAAGGTCAAGGCAGGTACATGGGTGCTGATTTGATCTAACTGAACCAAATGCCACGGTCACTTATTTCTTTGGAGAGAACCAGCCCTCCCTGTGCAAAGGAAGAAAAAGGATATGGGAAAATATCTCTTCCACCTTTTGGGTAATAATTTCTTTTGTTAAAATATAAATATTAACCTGCCATCTAATTATCTTTCAGTCTGTCTTGGCTTCTACAGATGTGTGTAAATACATGAAAAAATTTTAGACTTAATATTTCAATCTACCTACTGTGATGTGGATATTATATGCAAGTTATTTTCTTTGTCCATGTGACAGCAACCCAAACTTTTCTCCAAATAAATTGATCATCAGATATGCTTAGTAACCACAAGTATTTATGATATTAAGAGAGTAGGTATTATTTAGACACAGTCACTCTATCACACATGATTCTTTAAAAAGTCCAAAGCATGCCCAGGATGGTAATATGACAACGAACTTGGTCAATAAAGTCACATGAAACCTCTGGTCATCTGTCAGAATGCCACAGTAATAGACGGGAATTTATTGCTTATGTGTTTTATAGTTTAAATAATTGCTTGCAAAAATTAATTCTTAGTCCAGGTACGATGTCACATTCCTATGCTAAGACTCAGGAAGATCAGGAGTTCAAGGCCAGCCTCAGCTAAGTAGAGAGTTTAAGGCTAACCTAGGATACATGAGACACTGTCTCCATGAACAAAAACAGAATAAAACAAAAGAACTTTTTAAATTTTATTGAGTGATAGATACAGTGATGACTCAGTACAAGCACAGGTATAGTGGAGAAAACATGAGGCTGGCACACTGGCAACGTAATAGTTACCCAGGACTTATGGGCAGCAGCAGCCATAGATTGGGGAACAGCAAGCAGTGTAACAACAGGTGTTCTGCTAGCAACAGGGGTGACACAGAATCCCTAGCAGAGGCGTTGGCCACACACAGTCCTAGTCCAAGTAGATGAAGCTACAAGAGGTGATCATGGTGTCCTGGATGGAGGTTCTGGGTGGCTCTCTAAGGACATGAGATTCTTCAGTACAGAGTTCTGCATCCTGCTACTAAGCTAGTATTGATGTTTGTAATTGCTTTCTGACTATGACCTTCCCGGACATTCTGGTCTTGACATAGCTGTCTATGCAATTATATTTGCTCTTTAAAGGGCTGTTTTCCTGATTTTCATTCAATCAGCTCCTCATCTCTAGAAGCATGAGGCCCTTTCCAATTGCAGCATCCTTTCCCCCAGCGCCTCCTGTTCTTTTTTGGTGTGTCTCATTGCTGTACTGAGCATAGGATGAGTTGTTCCTCTTCCTCCAACCATTTAACTCTCTGTTCCTGAGTGAGACAGAGAACTCTAATCGCTCCAGTTTGGATGCTATCTAAAAGAGATGCAAACGTGGACACATCACACACAAAAGTCAGACCTCAGTATATAATAGCAAAATGACTGATACAAAAAAAAAATCGGTATGGTACAATCGTAAATTATGAAGAAATTAAAAAATAAGACTGGTAGAAGACACTTTGTTTCAAATTTAACATTCAAAATAAGACACACATCTTATTTCTTTTCCATAGCAATTTTCGATCCACTGGTCCTATTACAAATTACACTTAGTGCAACTTTTCAAACTAATAAACCTTAAATTCTCCTTTATTCTATGCTGGAAAACAGTCCATGGAAGATGTAATAGAGAAGATCGCAGGTGATGAGAAACTAGTCTCTCCCTCAGAAGCCTCGCCTCCGTGAAAGTCACCAGGACCCCATACCTGCTGCTGCCCTGACTGCCAACCCAACTACTACAGAGCTCTCTGCTTTGGGAACTCCCACTAGAGACCCGGCCCGTGTGGCCAGAGGCTGCAGCACACCCTGTGGTCAGGCTCCCAGCCTCCACCCTAGATGCTTCTGTAGCTCTTGATGGCTGAGCAACCACTGCCAACCTTCCTTCAGTCTTCACCTGCTGTGAACCATTCACGCTCCTGCAGCAGCAAACCTACTCCCTGAGCTTTGCTGAGAACAAGTTGCTCACATTGAACCATGCTTTCATTTCCTTTCTACAGTATCTGAAGGGCCACTGAGAGACCCGCCCAGCTTCACCCTGGTTTTAGTCTCTAATGGTCCACTGATCACCCTAACAAATACTAGTCTGCTCCATGATCTGCTCCATGATCTTTCTCCCTGAGAAAGTAATGATCAGCTTTTGTCTTTAAAACGGGCTGCATTTGACTCTCTAGAATAATCAATTTCAAAGTCTTTTTAGTATACATGCAGTATGACGGTCTGCCAAGTTCCTAATTTTTTTCCAAATCATTGTAACTGTTTTCCTAACTAGTCTTTCCTATTAAAATTCATATTATTTTGTACTATGCGGTAAACTTTTTGCTTTGTTATCTATTCATAGCAGTTCATTCATGAAGACTTACTTAATTTTAAAAATTTATTATCTTTGTATGTTACTTGGCCTTTTTCCTTTGTATCTCTTAATATTTTTCTTTATTCATACATTTATATTAATGTATGTTTAGCAGTTTGATTATTATGTGGTGAGGGGACTTTTTTTGGATCCAGCTTTTTGGAGCCCACTGCTTATGGTGGGACAACTTACACAGCCTTAGTGTAGGGGAAGGGGCTTGGACCTGCCTCGACTGAGTTTCTCCCTTCTCCCCTCTCCCCTGCCCCCTCCCATTGGTTACCTTTGTTCCCCTAGACTATTTCAGGTCATGATTTATGACTATATAAAGTCTAGGAACCACAAGTTAGAAAAAACACATAATGTTTTTTCTTTCTGAAACTGTCTTAAATTGCTTGCTATGATTATCTACAGTTAAATCTATTTTTTTTTTTTTTTGGCAAAGGACATAGCTTCACTTTCCTTTATAGCTGAAAATAATTCCATTGCATACATAGTCCATATTTTCCTTATCCATTTCTCTGTTGATGGACAGCTATGGTTGGGTCTGTAACTCAGTCCTGCACGAACTCTGATGTACAAGTGTCTCTGTGGCAACACGGACCTGATGTCCTGAAGGTGTATACTCAGGTGCGGCACAGCTGGGTTACATGACAGATCTTGTTAGTTGAATTTTGTTTATGAGTGTACTGCAGTCTCAGAATGATACTGCAAGTTAAGCTGAGGAAACGCAGTCATTCTAATTTTAACGATGGAAGAACAATTTTCTGTGCATCCAATAACTGACAGAGCAGATCCAGTGCTGCAAATCTTTTACTCCAGGTCAAGAGCACTTTAAAAAAAAAAAGGTATTTTCTACAAATAGAAGATACATAACCCTTATAAAGGGAGCAGAGAACAGATATGTGTTTTGTTTACTATCCCTCAGAGTTTTTCTAGACTAAGTGACCGTATGTGGAACTAAGCTGGAGGATTCATCGGTGGGCATGCAAATGGGTACTCTTGGGATCCCTTGGTATCAAGGTCAATCGATCAACAGTAAATGACAGGGCTCATGAGTCCCTTCCCCTTTCACAGCTGACTATTCAGAAGGTTAACTCTTGCGCACCCAGTACCAGCATGCACAGCTGCCGCTCATGGTTGCCATAGCTGTGTCACTAAACAAAACCAAAACTAGTAGATAAGGGAGAGAGATTTGTGTGTGGGGGGGGGGGAGTAGGAGTGGGAAGGAAGTAGAAGAGGGTAAGGGGAGAGCGGCCAGAACATGCAGTGTGCGCAAGCATTGATATATACAAAATAGTGTCAGAACAAAATTTACTAACAAAAAATAAGGAAATAGATACGTGTTTTCAGTTGCATCTACTGTTAAACTTTAATTCTGTTTTTTTTTTTTTTCATTTATTAACTATTTCTCAAGTTCCAGGGCATAGTCTTCTAATTCCATTTTAAGGGACTCAGTGATTCATCCACTTTCTTATTCTTTCAAATAAAAATATAGAATTCAACCTTGCAAGACTATGGCTTTTTGACTTCATTAGTGAAGTGTGACATTACTGTGCAGGAGCCTTCACCTTTCCAGGATTCCCTCAATAAAGAGGGTGTTGTAACTCACAGTACAGTGGCACTCTCCTCTTTCTGGAACTCCAGTTAAACGTGAGAAACAACTCAGCATTTCAGCTCCTATTAAAAGACATTAGTATGAACAAGACAAACAATATTTGAAAGATCTCGCTGGTCTTCCTTGCCTCTGTCCAAGCACATAGTAAAGTTCACTACTTTTTCCTCCAGATGACTTCAAATGATTAGCCTTCAAATAAGAGTCTCAGCCTTCAATAGACTAACAGAAGATCAAAAATGAAATCTTGGTAATTTATGTAAATACCTTTTTGGTCTTGAGGTACATAAATGCAACCTGAACAGATAAAAACAGTGTTTTTAATGATGTATCATTTCAGCCAAATTAAACTTCAGGAAATTTTATTTAAAAACACCACATTTCAAACTAAGAAAACTCATTGTAATAAACCTGTGCATTATCTCAGTCCTCTCCACTCTCAACCTCGACTATATTCTTTGCATTGCAATTTCGGGAAATGTGTAAGGTTAGGAAAGAAATTCGGGATAAATTGTATTGAACCCCAGAGTTTATTTGTGTGTTCCTTTAAGAGGGATAATCTAAAGTTCTATACTATCTAGGACTTGTAAACAGGTATTTTATATATTTATCTAATGTTTCCCCCCCCCCTCTGGTTTTATTTTGCTTTACAGAAGGATGTTAAATCTTGTCCTTGCTTCCATGTTGGAACTGTTGGAACTGAAGCCTTCCTAGCATTGGTTTTATGTTTCGTTCTGACTCAACACTTCCCTCTTTACAATGGTCCTTCCCAAAATAACTAGAGCCCAGGGGAAATGGAAGAACTCTATATTAGCTATTTTTTTTTATTTCCATGATAAAAATGCCATGACCAAAGTACTTTATAGAAGGCTTATTTGGGGGTTTATGGTTCTGGAGGGATGAATCCATCACCCATCACTGGCATAGTGAGGAAGCATGGCATCAGGGTCTTATTACTCACATCTCAAACAGGAAGCAGAGAAAAAGTGAATTCAAACATGACCTCAACGCCTGCCCTCAGTAACTCACTCCCTCCAGCAAGGCCATACCTCCTAAACTTATCCAAACAGGGCCCACCAACTGGGGACCAGCCACTCAAACCCCTGGAAACACAGGGGACATCTCATTCAAATCATCACAGAGTCTGGCAAGCTAAGTTGAAGCTGAGAGGTACCCAAACACACCTATGTTTTAAAAATGAGGATTGGCAATGAAGACTGAGCAGGAGACACAGATTCACATGCTTCCATGGGGCTCTCAGCCCCAGGCCAGGTGGAGACAACAGGGGTCTGCTGAGTACCTTGTGGCACTGGGCAGTTGGGGTCAATTACGATGATGATCAATATAGAGTGGGGTATGGAAGAGAGAGATGGAATTGTTCATATCTCGTGGAGAGAGGCAGATCCAAATAGGTGAAACTGGTGAGGAGTATACTGATGTGGGTGGCCTGCTTGCCACCCAGGACCAGGGTGATGTCCAAGCCTGGGCTGCTGCCAGGGGCCATGTCTTCACCCATGGCCCTGACACAATTGTGGCTCCTGCTACTGCAAAAGGCTGAGTGGATAGGGCTGCACAGCATTGGTCCCACCCCTCACTGGCTGCAACACTAGGGAGAACTGGCCCTGCCCTTCACCAACTGCAGCAGTAGGGAGGGCAGACCCTGCACTTCTCCTGGGCAGCACAATGGAGCTGACCCTGTTGAAAGGGGTGTGGGTGAGCCGGCCAATAATGTGAGTGTAGGAGATCTGGCCCCATCCCTCATTTGCCATATGGTGGTATAAGTGAAGGGAAGATGCCCTTCCTCCCCATCCCTCACTACCTGTGGCAGGTGGGAGAGCAGGCCCTGAGATCATGAGAACCAGTGAGCTGACCTGGCACCTCACAGGCTGTAGCACATAGCAGGCCCTGCACCTTGCCCAGACAACACAGAAGAGCTGACCCTACTGGCAGCCCAGAGGGCATGAGCAGAGGAGAGTTGGCCCCATTACTTGTCTCTCATGCAGCATGTAAGTGAGGGGGAGAGAAGTTCCCCTTGTCCCTTTCCCCTCACCAGCTGTGGCAGTGGGGACAGTGGCCCCTGGTCATGAGAGTGGAAGAGCTGACCCTGCACCTCACCTGGGCAACAAGTAGTGCTGACCCTGCTGGCAGGGGTGCAGGTGAACCTGCCCTGAGGTCATGAGGTTGGGAGAAATACCTTTTTTTTTTTTTTTTGAGCTGAGGATCGAACCCAGGGCCTTGTGCTTGCTAGGCAAGTGCTCTACCACTGAGCTAAATCCCCAACCTGAGAAATGCCTTATGGCTGTGGTCCAGCTAATTCAACAGAGGTTGCCTATGAACAGAAGGTCTAAGAATCCAGTAGTTGTTCAGTCCAAGAGGCTGGATATCTCAGCTGGTCTTCAGTATGCACCAGAACCCTGAAGAAGTAGGCTCTAATGCCAGTGAAGGAATGGACTTGCTAGCAAAAGCAATCAGGCAAAGAGAGCAAGCTTCCTTCTTCTATGTCCTTTCTATAGGCTGCCAGAATAAACTGTGGTCTAGATTAAAGGTGGATCTTCCCACCTCAAAAGATCTGTATTAGGGGCTTATCTTTCCACTGCAAAGATCTACATTAGAAGTGGGTCTTCCCACTTTAAATGACTTAATTGAGGGGGAAAAAATCCTCCCAGATGTGCTCAGTCGTTTGGCTTTTAGTTAATTCCAGATGTAGTCAGGTGGACAACCAAGAATAGCCAACACAAGTCTACCCCTTGTCCATCTGGCACACGACCATATTTCCTTATGTCATGCTTAATTTCCAATTGAGAGCAATAACTAGGTCAAAATTATATCTAACATGATATAATGCAATCACAAATGCATTATATATTTAGCCAGGGCATCCATGGTCCAAGAAGCTTTTCTCTTTAGTGGGTGGCCGGGAATGCAGAGACTCACAATGGGTTATAAGATGAAATATGTGGCTATTGAGAGCTCAGCCCTAAATGAGATATTTTTTTCACCCCACCCCAACCCCAGCAGTGGCTCAGGGAACTTTGCAGAATGGAAAAGAATGAATGTAAGTGCTGGAGAAAGAGAGAACACACAGTGAAACACAGGACCTCCTGGCATGGCTGCCACACTCATGATCTCATGGCATCCGTGATTCCCCGCACACAGCTGCATCTGTCAATGATCCATCATGGGTGGGGAAGGGGCCGTGCAACCCAGCCCTTCCCTGAAGAGTTATCCACCGTTATGGTTGGTGGGAGGAGGAGGAGTAAGAGACATATTCTTCAGTGGTGTGGCCACTGTTAAGTGTCCCCTGTAACTAATCCCACACCTGCACATACAAGCAAACTTAATTAGATGTAGTATCTCATGAAACAGGCATGCAAGTCGGAAGAGGACACATTAAAAAGGGAAAAGGGGGTTGGTGAGAATGGACAGGGATAAAGAGAAAATGAGTATCATGAAAATACTTTATATATGTATGAAGTTGTGAAAGAATTAAAAAACTAAGGTTAGGTAGCTATCCCAGCAGGCCTTGCACTGAGGCCTTTGAATGGCTGTGAGTGGGGTTGGGCAGGGATCAAGTGAAGCTCTGAACTGCTGGGGGTGGTTTAATCAGCACTTGGACTGGGTAGATCATGGCAGATTGCCTTGGCCTTCCTAATAGGTTACAGGAAGAAAAACAATACATCTCACTTACCAGCTGTATAGATTTAGTGCTTCTGGTAAAATCATTATTGAAATGCAAATCAGAAGAATATGTAGTAGTTCTCTTAAACTGGCTTCAAGCAGTCATAAAAGGGTAGTAGTCAGAACCTTCATCAAAGACAGAAAGTATAAGTGACAAAAATATGAAAGTTTTAAAACAGCAATTAAGTGAATTATGGGAAGAGGAAAACCATCTTACAGCAGTTCCAGTACATACTGATAATATAATGAAGGACATAGATGTTTATTTATTACAGTTGCATAGACAGATGTCATCTTCTATAACGTATTTGGTTATTCAAAATATCCCTGTCCAACATCCTGTGCATCTATGAACTGCGAGAACCTGTGAAGGGGACAAACAGACAGACCTCAAATGGAGGATCTCCATGACACAGGACAGCAGGAATTCCAAGAGGAGGCCCAGAGAGAGCCCATTATGGATAGTGTAGCAGAAGTCAGAGGCCTCAAACCAGACCAATGACCCATAGCAGTGAACACTTACAAATAAAAATTAATCGGCTAAAAGGTAAACTATGTGATTTTATAGGCCACACTATAGCTTCCAAGATGAGAGTCTTCTTTTCTTCTTTCTTTCTTTTGTTTCTTTTTGGTTTTTCTTTTAAATTTTGTTTTGTTTTGTGGGGAGAGGCTGCATGGGAAGAAGGCAGAAGCGAGGGGATGGGGAGATAAGCGAGGTTCAGGATGCATTAAAATACACAGAAAAATCAATAAAAGTTGGGGAAAAAAACATCGCTGGCTTATGTGTTTCCAAAAGTAGGTGTCTCCCGAGAACTGTGAACTATGGAAGAAATCAAACCATAGTTTTTTCCTTCTTAAGAGCCACATAATAAAATTGCTAATGAAATGTGGGAGCATATTTGAGCTCAGAGAAGTGAAAGCACACTATGAAAACCACTTGCCTTTGCTGCACACAGGCTTTATATGGTCATTTGGTGGCATTGTTTAGGAACTCCTGTGCAAGAATATAATCTAAAATGCAAAACTGAAACAGTGCTTACTACTAAGAATCACAAGGGACAATTATCATTCACTTTTATTGTGTTTTATAAAGAAACACTTAAATGTGTGCAGCTAATTTCTTCTGTTGGAAAAACTGAACGTTTAAAGCATCATAGTAAATAATCAATATTAAATATTTTTGTCTGTTGTGAAATAATCTTTGTACACTGTGGATATGTATCACTCTGACTGGTTTAATAAAAAGCTGAATGATCAATAGCTAGGCAGAATTTTCAGGGCAAAGAGGATGCTGGGAAGAAGGGCAGAGACACAAGGAGACATGGAGCTGGCTGGGGTGTGGGGCAGAAAAAATCCACCTACATTTGTTCACACTGAAAGAAAAAGATGAGTGTTAAGGCTGATGTAGTGAATGGCAACTGGTTTCTCATTTAAGGAAAAGAGTTTTAGTTGTTTACTTACCAATTAGGGAAGTAAACATATTGATTACTAAGGGAAAATTCAAAACACTTAAGGAACAACTTCTTCCTTGAAGTACTTCATAGAGTGGAGAAATTAGCATAAACAATGACACACACAAGTTCTGCTCATTGGCCCAAACTCTGGGCCATCACATATAAAAAGTAAAACAGCAAAGAAAAAAATAGATTTTTGGGAAACTCCCCTGTGAACAGAACCCCTCTCTCCATATCCAACACCATGACCAACTCCTGCTGCTCCCCTTGCTGCCAGCCCACCTGCTGCAGGACCACCTGCTGCAGGACCACCTGCTGGAGACCTAGCTGTGTGAGCAGCTGCTGCCAGCCCTGCTGCTGTGTGTCTAGCTGCTGCCAGCCCTGTTGCCAGCCCTGCTGCTGCAAGCCCTGTTGTCAGCCCTGCTGCTGCAAGCCCTGCTGCTGTAAGCCCTGTTGCCAGCCCTGCTGCTGCAAGCCCTGTTGCTGCAAGCCCTGCTGCTGTAAGCCCTGTTGCCAGCCCTGCTGCTGCAAGCCCTGTTGCAAGCCCTGCTGTCAGTCCTGCTGCTGCAAGCCCTGCTGCTGCCAGCCCTGCTGTAAGCCCTGTTGCCAGCCCTGCTGCTGCAAGCCCTGTTGTCAGCCCTGCTGCTGCAAGCCCTGTTGCCAGCCCTGTTGCAAGCCCTGCTGTCAGTCCTGCTGCTGCAAGCCCTGCTGCTGCCAGCCCTGCTGTAAGCCCTGTTGCCAGCCCTGCTGCTGCAAGCCCTGTTGTCAGCCCTGCTGCTGCAAGCCCTGTTGCCAGCCCTGTTGCAAGCCCTGCTGTCAGCCCTGCTGCTGCAAGCCCTGTTGCCAGCCCTGTTGCAAGCCCTGCTGCTGTAAGCCCTGTTGTCAGCCCTGTTGCTGCAAGCCCTGCTGCTGCAAGCCCTGCTGCCAGCCCTGTTGCCAGCCCTGCTGCTGCAAGCCCTGCTGCCAGCCCTGTTGCCAGCCCTGCTGCTGCAAGCCCTGTTGTCAGCCCTGCTGCTGCAAGCCCTGCTGCTGCAAGCCCTGCTGCCAGCCCTGTTGCAAACCCTGCTGCTGCCAGCCCTGCTGCTGCAAGCCCTGTTGTCAGCCCTGCTGCTGCAAGCCCTGTTGTCAGCCCTGCTGCTGCAAGCCCTGTTGCCAGCTCTGCTGCTGCAAGCCCTGCTGTCAGCCCTGTTGTCAGCCCTGCTGCTGCAAGCCCTGCTGCAAGCCCTGTTGCCAACCCTGCTGCTGCAAGCCCTGCTGCTGCAAGCCCTGCTGTGAGCCCTTCTGCCTCAACCTGTGCTGCCAGCCAGCTTGCTCTGGACCTGTGACCTGCACCAAGACTTGGTACCAGCCCACATGTGTCTGTGTGCCTGGCTGCCTGTCCCAAGGCTGTGGGTCTAGCTGCTGTGAGCCCTGTGGCTGTTGATCAACTTACCATAGACCCAGTATCTACATAAAATAGCCTTCTGCCATCAAATCTGCCTGATAACCACACAATGCCAAACTCAGTGCTCTTTCTCTAAAACTAAGCCTTATGCTGTCTAAAAATATCTCATTAGCAGATTTGTGTTTTCTCAGTTTTCTTAACTACTGTGTTCCTCCTCATCCCTTTGGTTCTTTGTCAAAGCCATCTACTATTGACCTGGATTCACAGTTCCAACCTTGGAAAATTTGCTTACCTCATTTTCAACTGACAGAGGTTTATAAAATCAAAAGAAGAAAGCACTCTGATTTTCCCCTGTGTTAGTCACTATTCCATTCCCATGTATTTACAATTACTGTGACTCACCTTGTAACTCATTCATAAAAACTTTGTGTTGTCTGGCTACTTGGAAGGCCATTATCTATGGTTTACTAATAAAGTCTTCACTTGATTATCTCCTAAATTGTGTTTTGTTTTGTTTCTGTGTTTTGCTTGGCATATTTTATCCTGTCATCTGAGCCGTGTCATGGTCTCAGACTTGGGCAGAGACAGCATGCAGGATGTGAGCTGTGTCGGGTCACATAGCTGAGGATAGAAAACATCCTTCCAGAGACCTGGTGTGATAATGGGAACAACTTAAAGAAACAGAGACGCTGGGACTGAACCCTAGAAAGTTTAGCATCTCATTATGCTCTCTGCCATTTACCAATCACCTTGGTAACCGGTAACCATTGAGCAAAACAACTAATTTTAGGAGCCTAGAAAGTCATGCAAAGCTTGTATTATTGTCTTGCCTAAAAAAAGGCCACTGGTGATGACTTCTAAATATTTTTTTTTTCAACTGAAGTGTACTTGCTACTGTCTTGGGATTTTGAAAGCTTCTTCTTCTTCTTCTTCTTCTTCTTCTTCTTCTTCTTCTTCTTCTTCTTCTTCTTCTTCTTCTGCAGTCTGTGTGTTGGGGGTTGTCAGAAGACACGCTGTGAGAGTCATTTCTCTCCTTTATCATGTGGGTCCTGGAGATCAAACTCGGGCTGGGAGGCAGCTACCTTGCTTGGCGAGTCATCTCAGGATTTTGATGTGAGAGGACCATCTAGAAATTGTTGGTCTTGTAGAAATGGTACAGTTTTTTCCCTTATTCTTCTGATTACCTGTACAAATAGCCACATTGCGGGGATGAGGGGACAGTTGATTTGTGATAACACTGGTAAGAAAAAAGTAAAAATTTTAATATTCTGTGTGGAAAGGTGCAGTAATCTATAGATTCCCAGAGAATGATCTGTAAGTTGAGATAGAAAGTACTTGGAGTAGATATCTAGTACACATAATCTACCAAAATACAGCCCAGGTGTTCTAAAGACTTAAAATTGACTTTAAAACCTTGAAACTCTTGTAACAAATATAGATAAACCTCTCTTAGATCTTAAGAAAGGTCAAGCCTTCATCACCAAAAAAAAAAAAAAAAAAAAAAAAAAACCAGCCAAATTTGACTACTTACATGTATACTCACATGTACAGCTTGCAACCATCAGAGACAGCAACAGAAAATGAAAAAAAAAGAAGTTATAAACTCGGTGGTGTTTGAGAAACACAGAAATAAGCATATATGACAATAAGTATAAAGAAATATGGCTAGAACTCAGGAAAGTGCAAATGAAGACTAAAATGAGGCCTCTTCTTATGTCAATATTAATGGATGAAAATAATCCTGTTTTATATTTGGAAAAACAGGATTTAAAAACTATGGAGTTGGGTTGGGGATTTAGCTCAGTGGTAGAGCACTTGCCTAGCAAGCACAAGGCCCTGGGTTCCATCCTCAGCTCTGAAAAAAAAAACCAAAACTATGGAGTCAATAATTGATAAAAGTAGAGAACATCTGTACCCCCTCTCAAGCCTATTCTCTGCATTGCTGCAATATAATCTTGGAAGGGATGCAGGTGATTCTTTCAGAATTGAGGGAGGCCAAGGAAGCCCTGAGTGAGTGCATAAAGAGCGAGTAAAGTCCTGGGTGGATGTGCATTGTTGATATGGGCACAGTAATGTCAAGGACCCAATGCCTCAGACCCAAGGAAACTGGCAAAGCCCTCCCTGCCACCCCACCTGGGGTTCAGACTCCCTCTGTGCTGTGCATAATAAACATGATGAGGCTCTGAGTTGTTGTGTATTTGGTACCCTCCATCAGAGCAAGCACAGGCCATTGGATCCCATCTTCACTGTGTCTGTGTCCATTCTTTCTCTATTCCCTTGCACCCCAGCCAGGTCAAGTGCCAAGCCACCTAGAACGTGGCACAGAATGTTTGGGGTCCTTGTTGTTTGGCCCTATCAAACATCTTGGTCAGTTCTTAACACATAATATTTGATACATGTAGTCACCCCTCTATCAGTGGCTTCACAATCAATAGATCCAATTCACCCCAGACCAAAATATTCAAAAAACAAATGTAACTAAACTGAATATATTATTCTATGAACAACACAGTGAGACAATTACATAAATCACATTTACATTCTATCAGATACTGGGGCTGATGAGGTCAACTCAGTAGTGGAAAACTTGTTTAGCATGTGTGAGACCCTTGTTTGATGCTCAACAATGCAAAAGCCAGCAAACATCCATTTGACCCAATTATTATAAGTAAACAAACAACTCATGTAACATTTTTGAAAGAATGCACATGTATTAAATGTAAATGTGCTGGTAGTCTGTACAAAGAATTTGATATCACAAAGATTTTTATGTCATCAAGACATCCTTAAACCAATCCCTATGAATATTAAGGGACTACTGTATTTTGAAATGAATGAATAAATGACATTTTGTGAGGTATACAAGAAATATCAACTTTCTACTATCTAAAGTGCACTATGTATTGTGATACTGTATTTGTACTGAAATGTGATTTTATTTGTATGTTAATAAATAAAGTTGACTGGGGATCAGAGCTAATAGCAAGCCATAGCAGAAGCCAGGTGGTGGTGGCACACACCTATAATCACAATCACATGACAGGCAGATATCTGTGTGTTCAAGGATACAGCCAGCATGGAGACACACGCCTTTAATCTCAATACCAACCAAGGACGACCTGAATGTCTGTATAGACAGGCAGTGATGAGGATTCATGAGGTTGGGTTTACAACCAATGAGAAGGCAGCACAGAAAGTCAAATAAAAAGACAGATACACAGGAAGTAGGTCTCTTTCTCAGGGGAAGGATAGCAATGACAGGAAGGGTAAGAAAGGGTTTTGATATCAGCTCTTAGCTATTGCTCTGACCTCTTGGGCTTTTAACTCTGCATTTGACTGTGTTTCTTATTTAACAAGATGGTTACATCTACAGCTATGTTTGAACCAAAGACCATGAAACGAATCTAGGTTTTAAATTGAGACTAGCGTCATGACAACACCAGTTGACATGCCAACATGGATTGACGAAATCTCACAAGGCCCCACCTCCTAAACGAAGAACTATGAATAATTAACAATTGTTGGGAGGAGATTCATTCTTCACTAGGGACAAACCCCCTTATAGGTTATCCAGTCCCAGTGACCAACACATGTACATTCAAGCAACACTCAATGGACTAAGCAGGTCACATTTATATATTTACATATATATTATATATCATGTATGATATTTATGTATATCAAGAGGTTATAATTTTGAGAGTGAGGAGGCATGGGAGGGGTTGGAGGGAAGGAACATGAGAGAAGCTAGAGGGAATAAAGGGAAGGGGTGAGTGGTATAATTACATTTTTATTGAAAATGTAAAAAAATCATAAATTGATATTACATGCAAATTTTAAAAATTAAGATGGAGGCACTGTTAACAAAGGCCAGCTTTGCCCAAGCTCAAGACATAGTCTCTTGAATTCTCTTCTCCCATTAGTGTTGCTACCTAATTTCTTATCCTCTAAAATAGAGAAAGTTAAACTCTAGATAGAGGCATGAATGTTACTACCAGTGACACAATCGACAACAATTATAAATCTATAAAAATCTAAAAGTCCTTATCAGTACATTGGAGACCTGCCCAGACAGTAAAGAATTTTGTAGAAATATCTGAAAAAGAAAGAATACTAAAGGAATTTAGTTGGTTTTGCAGGCTCTTTCCTCTCTGGGTGTCATGGTTTGAAAGAAAATGGCCCCCAAAGGGTGTGGCACTATTAGGAGGTGTGGCCTTATTGGACTAGGTGTGGTCTTGTTGGAGAACATCTGTCACCATGGAGGTGGGATTTGAGGTCTCATACATGCTCAAGCCATGCCCAGTGTTTCAGCTCTTTTCCTGTTGCCTTTGGATCAAGATGTAAGGACTCTCAGCTCCAGCACCATGCATGCTGCATGCTGCCTAGCTTCCTGCCATGACAATAATGGACTGAACCTCTGAACTGTAAATGGGCCTCCCCACTTAAATGTTTTCCTTTATAAGAGTCAGCTTGGTCATGGTATCTCTTCACTGTAATAGAAAACCTAACTAAGACACTGAATTAGTACAGTAAAAGAGATTTCCATGAGATTGCTTGATTAATAGCAATGCTGAAACACAAGATGAGTGGGGAAAGGCTTCTTTGCTTCAAGGTTTTGAAGCAATTGTGTTTGCAAATAACCACCACCCTTTAGTACATACAAAACAATTTCTGGTTTATCATTGCACTTAAACCAACCCCCCTCTAATAAACACCAATTTATGTTTATCATGGAACTATCATAACAGCTGAATCATGGAATTAGCCTCATTGTCCATGAAGAAATGAATGGAGGAAGAAAGTGTCTGCATGCATGTGTGTGTACCTACGTACCTGCATTGTTCATGCCTGCATACCTGCATGTGTGCATACCTGCTGTGTGCATATTATTTAGCCGTAGGGAAGAATGATGCATTTTGTTTGTGAAATAAGCCATGCTCAAAAAGATGAATACTGTACCTTTTCTCATATATGTGCAATCTAGATTTCTTTTGAAAGTTATGGAAGTGGAAAGGGGCTACTTGGAAAGTGAAGGGGACAAGCAAGAGAGGAGAAATGAGAGCAGAAAGGATAATGGGAGGGGCCAGATAAGGTCAAAGTACACAGCACACATGTATTAAAATGTCATAATGAAATCCATTATTTTGTACAAGTACCACAGGTTAATTAATTAAATTAAACGACAATGCAATGACACTTCATGTAATGTAGGGTGGTATCAGCATGATTTTAGAACAATCATCAGTATTCATAAGGAACAGAAAGCACTATAAAAACTCTATGCTAGGGAAAATGACTGGGTGTACATCTCTAAGAGAGGGACAAGGCAAGTCATCATGTAGGAAACAATACTGGTAACACAAACAATAAAGATTCATACCCAGAAAGTAAAGAACTGTAATGAGTAAGTTAAAAGAGAGAAAATTTGACAGAAACAGTTCAGACATGTTCTGCATTTTATGAAAGGGAAACGCAAATGTTCTGTGTGCATACAAAAAGCCAACTCATTGGTTCTCAGGTAAATTCAAATTAAATCTATAATGAGGTAGTGCTAAATAGACACATGACCAAAATGGAAATAAATACAGTGAAGACACCAGGTCCAAATAAGACATAAGGAGATTAGAACAATGACTTGCATGTGTGTGCAGTACTATATCTTTTAATGGTATTTAAAAAATATTTTTCTTTGCTTTATATCTAGTATCCACTTATAAATGAGTACATACCATTTTGTCCTTCTGAGTCTGGGTTACCTCACTCAGGATGATATTTTCTAGTTCCATCCATTTATCTGCAAACCTCATGATGTCATTGTTTTTCTCTGCTGAGTAGTACTCCATTGTGTATATGTACCACATTATCTTTATTCATTCTTCAGTCAAGGGGCATCTAGGTTGTTTCCAGGATCTGGCTATTACAAATAATGCTGCTATGAACATAGTTGAGCATGTGCCCTTGTGGTGTGATCCAGCATTCCTTGGGTATATGCCCAAGAGTGGCATAGCTGGGTCTTGAGGAAGATTGATTCCCAATTTTCTGAGAAACCACCATATTGATTTCCGAAGTGGCTGTATAAGTTTGCATTCCCACCAACAGTGGAGGAGTGTTCCCCTTGCTCCACATCCTCTCCAACATAATCTGTCTTCCATGTTTTTGACCTTAGCCATTCTGACATGTGTAAGATGATATCTCAGAGTTGTTTTGATTTGCATTTCCCTAATGATTAGGGATGTTGAGCAATTCCTTAAATGTCTTTCGGCCATTTGAGATTCTTCTGTTGAGAATTCTCTGTTTAGCTCTATAGCCCATTTTACAATTGGACTGTTAGGTATTTTGATGTCTAGTTTCTTGAGTTCTTTAATTTTTCTGGAGATTAGCCCATTGTCAGATGTGGGGTTGGTGAAGATCTTTTCCCATTCTGTAGGCTGTCATTTTGTCTTATTGACCATGTTCTTTACCCTACAAAAGCTTCTCAGTTTCAAGAGGTCGCATTTGTTGGTTGTTGCTCTCAATGTCTGTGCTACTGGTGTTATATTTAGGAAGTGATCTCTGGTGCCAATGGTACTCACTTATAAGTGGATACTATATATAAAGCAAAGGATAGCCAGACTGCAACCCACAGCTCCTGGGAGGCTAGCTAGTAAGGAGGACGCTAGGAAGGGTGCATGGATCACCTAACAATGGAGAAATAGATGAAATCTACATGAGCAAACTGGGAGTGGGGGGGGTTGTAATGGAGGGCAATGGACGGGGGATGAGAGCTTAGAGGAGTGGGAGGTCCCAGCTGGAACAGGAACAGGGTAGGAGAACAAGGAAAGAGATGCCATGATAAATGAAGATACCATGGGAATAGGGAAAAGCAGAGTGTTATGGAGGTTCCCAAGAATCCACAAGGATGACTCCACCATAGACTACTGGCAATAGTCAAGAGGGTGCCTGAGCTGGCCTACTCTCGTGATTGGATGGCTGAACACCCTAACTGTCATAATATAACCCTCATCCACTGACTGATGGAAGCAGATGCAGAAATACATGGCTAGGTCCCAGGCAGAGCTCCAGGAGTCCAATTGATGAGAGAGAGGAGGGATTTTATGAGCAAGAGATATTGAGACCATAATTGGAAAAGGCAAAGTCCTGTGGCTATTGATCAACTTACCACAGCCAAACTAGTGGAAACACATGAACTGTGGACCAATAGCTGAGGAGCCCCCATGGCACTGGACTAGACCCTCTGGATAAGCAAGACAGTTGTTTAGCTTAAACTCTTTAGGGGGACCCCAGGCAATGGGATCGGGACCTGTCCCTAGTGCATGAGCTGGCTTTTTGGAGCCTAGTGCATATGGTGAGACACTTTGCACAGCCTTGGTGCAGGGAGGAGAGGCTTGAACCTGCCTCAACTGAATGTACCAGGCTCTGCTGACACACCATGGGAGACATTGCCTTGGAGGAGGTGGGAATGGGGGGGGGGTGGGTTGGGAGGAATGCTGGGGGTAGGAGGAGAGAGGACAGGGGAATCTGTGGTTGGTATGTAAAATGAGTAGAAAATCTCTTAATTTGAAAAAAAAGAAAAAAGAAAAATATTTTTTCTTTATTCTTGGGAATTTCGTGTATGAACACAATGAAATATGATCATATTATCCCCTTATTTCCCTATTCCAACTTTCCCCAATTTCTCCCAACTTAGACCCCTTTTAACTTCAGGTTCTTTTATTTATTAATCTATTTATTTTTATTTTTGATAACCCACTAAGTCAGGTTAACTTTTACCATATGGGCACGGGTGTAGAGCTATCCACTGGACATGGGAAATCTACCAGTGGCCATACATTCAAAACAGAATGACCCCATCACCACCACACACACACACACAGCAGCAGCAGCAGCAGCAGCAGCAGCTATCAACTGCCTGTAGTTCCTCAGGAAGAGATGGGATCCCAGAAGCCCCTCCCAATCTTTGATGGAAAATTGGCTGTTTGTTGGTGTGCAGGTCACATGCAGGTAGTCACAACTGGCCTGAGTTCCTGAGTGTTTATAGCCACATCAAGTCCAGAAGTTTGCTTCTTACAGCTTTTCCCCCTGTCCTCCAGATCCTTCCCACCTCGTCATCTGCTGTGTTCCTGCAGTCTTTGTGATGGGCTGGAGGTATTACAAATTAGCTCTCAAGATTGATATTGTAACTTTTAAAAGAACATTTGAAACAACCTTCTAAGGTTGTAGTCCAAACTATAGTCTGAAGACTTCACTCAAGACTATATGAAAAAATATTCACTGGAAGATGTGGGCAAACACAGCCATGAGAACATGATTCACACTAGTTTAAATGATGGAAATATGTCCATCAGCAATGAAGCACATTACACAGTTTACTCCCATCCTGCGATAATATCAACAGAAATGGACAAATGACCACTGTAGGCAATGGAGTCTATAAAACTCACAAACAAATCTGAGCAAAAGGAAGCAAATAATGCATGCTAAATGCTTTCACTTTTAATAAAGATTAAAAAGTTGACAAACTATGACTTACATACGAGTTGCCTTAGGGAGAGGGGCAGGGATAATCCCATAATGACAGCCACCAGGTAGACCACTATTTCCTGACATGACATGAATGCTGGACACACAGTCTCCATCATATTCAGTCAAGCTACATATAAAAGTACATGTATTTTTCTGATACTGTGTTATGCTTCAGTTTCTTTGAAAGATATACGGTTTCATCTCACAGAATTTAATTTCCTCAATTTTTGAGGACAATGTGCTGATTGGGGTGTCTGACCTGAGTTTATTGGTCCTGCTGCTAAAAAGGATGAAGATACAAATTGATGGATGTCTTCTAGATCCTGTGTAATCTTACAGCCTCTATGGACCCACATTAGGGTTTATTTGTGTGTAAAAAAGACTGTGGCCACCACCCTCTGCCCATGTCTCCTTTGATAAAGCTGATGGAACCCAGAAAGCATCTGCTGCCTGTTGTGCTCTGGAATTAGCAGCCTTTTCTGCGGAACAGAATCAGATCCAGACATGGATTCAGTTTGTCACTGAGGACATATCATTATCATAGCCTTTCCCCAATCTGCATACAGTCAAAGGCACAAGATGAAGGAAAACTTTGACCCTGTGGCTACAACAGTCATCACATGACCAGAGCAGGGAGGATGCTGATGAGTGCCTACAAAGGCTCTCCACAATTAGTTATTTAAAGTGAACTTCAAAGATTTGTAATATATCAAACAACTTCCTCCTTAGAGCATTTCCCCGTGAGCCTCTGGAAACAAACAACAAGGAAAAGTCCTGCTCTGCCCAGGGTATAAAAGCCCCAGGACTGAAACAGTTGTCACAATCTCAGAAACACCTCCATCCACATCCAACACCATGACCAACTCCTGCTGCTCCCCTTGCTGCCAGCCCACCTGCTGCAGGACCACCTGCTGCAGGACCACCTGCTGGAGACCCAGCTGTGTGAGCAGCTGCTGCCAGCCCAGCTGCTGTGGCTCCAGCTGCTGCCAGCCCACCTGCTGTAGGACCTGCTTCCAGCCAAGCTGTGTGAGCAGCTGCTGCCGCACACCCTGCTGCCAGCCCTGCTGCTGTGTGTCCAGCTGCTGCCAGCCTTGCTGCCAGCCCAGCTGCTGCCAGCCCAGCTGCTGTGAGTCCAGCTGCTGCCAGCCCAGGTGCTGTATCTCCAGCTGCTGCCAGCCCTGCTGCCAGCCCAGCTGCTGCAGGCCCTGCTGCAAGCCCTGCTGTGAGCCCTTCTGCCTCAACCTGTGTTGCCAGCCAGCTTGCTCTGGACCTGTGACCTGCACCAGGACTTGCTACCAGCCCACATGTGTCTGTGTGCCTGGCTGCCTGTCCCAAGGCTGTGGGTCCACCTGTTGTGAGCCCTGTGGCTGTTGATCAACTTACCACATACCCACTAGCAACAGACCTGCAAGATAACCACAGTACATCAATTTACCACCTTTCTCTGCTAATAATATGCACTTAAAAATAATATGTATCTTATAAAACTCTCAGTCATTTTCCTGTTAACAAATTTGTGACTTGGTCACTGGCTACCATCAAATCCACTTTGATATCCTTTTTATTCCTTTGACTGCTTCTAAATATCAACTGATCTTAACCTGAGTTTGTGATCTCAGCCTTGACAAAGAGATAATTGCCTTTTTAACTTAAGAAATTAAAAATAAGAAAAGCCATTTACAATGATCTAATTACAACCTTGCAATAATGGATGACTTTGACTTTATTCCAATGTGTTTATATGATGTTATTCATCATCTTGTAACTCTTTAATGACCACTTCATATTTTCTTCCAAGCTTAAAGAAAAAAGCACCCCCACCTTGTCCACTGGTTTTTCTAATAAATTCTTGACTGCATTATTCTGTTTTGTTTATTTTTTTTTTGTTTTGTTCTTTGTGTTATACCACCTGAGCTACGTCACAGTTCCAAAGCTGGTGTGCTGGTAGAATTTCATTACGGTGACACAGGGTGTGGAAGAGCAACTTAGTGAGGGATAGACCTATTTTTCCTCATGGTTTTGCGACAGTGTTGTTTGGCTTCCTGTGCTTGGCTAGAACAGCAAGGTGTCAAGAGCAAGTTGAGAAGGTGTTTGTGCCAGGTAAACAGGAAGCCAGATCAAGAAGGTTTGAGGGACCTCATACAACCTTCAAAGGCAGAGGTCTAGTGACCTACTTCCTCCAACTAGGTCCCACCTCCTAAAGTTTACTGATCGTATAAACAGTACCATCATCTGAGGACCAAGCATTCAGCACATGAGTCCATGGAGGGCATTTCATAGACAATCAATAACACTTGAGCAAACTCAACATGAGTAAGTGACCTGAGTTATGGCAGCCAGTGGGGATAGACAGAATCAAATCAAGGGCCCCAGGCTGTTCGATTCTTGAAGTAAGGTAGTCATAGGTATAGTTTTAGTTTAAGGAAACAGCTCTGTAAGCTGAACACTGGGAAGATGCATACTTTGCTTTCTTCTCAGGCAACATCATCAGTTCTCTCATTTCCAATCCACCTTCATTAACAAGCTCTTCCCAATTCATTACTCATACCTTGGTCACTACCACCCACACCTTAAGACCAGCAGTGTTTTAAGAGTCCTACTAAATGATGTGCACTCCAATCAGAAAAACGGTGAATGCCTTCAAATACGTTTGATGATCCAAATGTTCCTGCCACTGTCCTGAGACTGTGGTGTGACCAGTTGCCCTAGTAAAAGCTTATTGATGTCATAGAAGTGTCCTTGTTTCTCTGGTCCTTATTCTTATATGGCTATGTGTATCACTGAGAAATAGACAAAATTTCACTTGTTAGAGAGGTCGTTGTTTCCAGGTCAAAGCTGCATTAAGAAAATATAGGATGACAAATCCCAGGATTCAGGGAAACAAATTACTGATGCTTCCAGCCTTTTCTCCTCCATGGTCCTCGAACCACGTAAGAGATATAAAAAAAAATACACCTGAACTATGGGAGGGAAAGAGAAATCCACCGAGAAAAATGAAAACTTTGGTTCTAAGGTGAGCGAGGCTGTGAGGAAATGAGACAAAGGAGGAGGTGCTTCTAGGAGCAGTGATAGGAGTCTGGAACTGAAAGGGAAAACAAGAGACATTCTGAAAGAAAACACAAACAATGGAGAACTTGATGATGGAATGGCTAATACTGCTACAGGAAAATGGGAATAATGAAAAGAAATAACTAAATAAATACCTTAGAGGGCAGAGATGCCATGGATGCACCATCTTCTCAGACACATGCCAGAAATTCCCTGGAGAGAGAGAGAGAGAGAGAGAGAGAGAGAGAGAGAGAGAGAGAGAGAGAGAGACAGGCAGGCAGGCAGACAGACAGACATGCGCGTGCGTGCACGCGCGCGCGCGCGCGCACACACACACACACACACATATAAAGAAAGAGAAAGGTTATTTGTAATAATAACCAGAAGATTGTATTTTATTTCTGTTTATGGAAACAGAAGATGGAGGTCAGAGGCTGAGCACTGAGTGGTCTTTGATACAAACATTTTGAAATAGACCTGCCAGCAGGAACAGTAAACGTGGGTAGGAGTAGTGGACCAGCCCAGACATTTTCTAGACGAACAGCATCAACACTCACTTAGTAAGCGCCTTCATCTAAGTCCCAAACTTAACTTTACTCTGTTCTCCATTCCTCTCCAATCAATTCATAGTAAACTATGTAAGCATTGAATGTAGCAACTTCCTGAAATTCTCCCTTTAACACCCAGTAAAAGTTGAACTCCTGGGTTTGCTTATGTTTTTCAAAGAGAAAACAGCAAACTCTAGGATAGCGTAGACGGTTTGATTTCACAAACTACAAGAGAGGCGTTAGAAAGGTCATTATAGGGAATCATTAGAGTTCAGGCATAGTAGTTTTGCTGTAAACAGTGGTTGGCATTTTCCAACTTCCAGGGCTGCATCATAACCTTACATTATTTTTACACATGTCTTCTATCTCCATCTTTCTTTACCAGGAATCTTTGTTTTCACTGAACACCTACAAATAGTCCAGAACAATCTCCCCCTCTTGATATTCTTAATAATGTCCTCAAAAATCCTTCGCCATGGAGGGTGACACAGTCATAGGTTAGGACTCAACCATCTCTTAGGGACCATTATTCTTCTCACAAGAAGAACCTTGATGTGTTCAGAAGTAACTTACTTATGGTGGGTTTATATAAGTGGTATAATGTGCCTATTTCTACTACAATGATGTATGTCCGAATATTCCCAGAGAAATGAAGATTAGTTTGGAGTCTGAATGTTAAGATTTACAAGGCTGTGTATAGAGGTTCACTATCCTTGTTTACTTGTTCAGCATCCTCTCATGACTCAGAACTAGTTGTTGGAGTGTTTTAAAAGTTGGTTGACAACTCCCAGAAACATGCTAACCCCCTAGTGAGCCTATCTAACTCTCCAAGTCAGAACCTGAAAAGCCCCTCAGTCAAGCACCACAGAAACCTGAGCACATCTTTGAACTGGGCCTTCAATTCAAGGAACCACCCTTCCTTGTGACACTGTCATGTCATTGGTGTAGTGTAGTGACTGTGATTATATCATTAATTTCATTTACGGATCAAGTCTTTTTATGTTGCAAAATTATAATGTCGTTTAATTCTTCATTTCTTACAGAAAATACCATTAAACAAAATCAAATGAAATATTTGTTATAAATAATAGAATACGTTGTAGACATGAGACAATGTAGGAGAAAACTACTGACTTGGAATACATACCAAAATGAAAGGTTTTATAATGGAAATTAAAAAATTTAAGAAATTTAACAGTAATGAAGGCATTAGATGTTAGAACTCAGAGGATATCATAGAAATGGCATTTTGAGGGAAACCTATAGTTTTAATTATTTATTCTACAAAAAAATCTTTAAAAATTGTACAGGTAGTGTCCTGTTAAAAAGTTCGAGACTGAAACAAATGCAATCAGATGGAACTATAGAACAATTTCAATTAAGAAATTAGGTGACAAATTTAAAATAAAAGAAATCAATAACATCCAAGGTCTGTGCATATTAAAATATTTTAAACCGACTGAAGATGCATGTCAACCAAGCACTCGTTACACAGTAGGTGCAAGCCTGTAAAGGCTCCTTTTAACTGGAGTAGCAGCTCTATCAATGTACAATGCTCCATGCCCCTTGTGCATCTTCAAGATCTACACAGGATAATATCACAGACCATTTTACCCCCATGGCTGCTGGCATCATTTGATTTCATTTTCCCTGCCCACCCATCCCCAATGCCCCCAAATAAACCAAAGCTTTTAATATTTTGTTTCTTCGGTTTTGATCGCCTGAGGTTTTATTGGTCCAATTCTAACAGGCTTGCTGGTTATGGTGGGTGCAGGGGGTGGCTTTTCTTCTACTTTTTCCTGACAGGCACCAGGAGGGTCTGTCAGTGTTTCGGGAGGTTTACTTGAATCACTGTAACATGTGCTTGGTTGACATGCATCTTCAGTCGGTCTATGTAAAAGTGTGTCCACACATGTGTAAGTGCATACAGTTTAGACCTACAGAGCTTTGTGATTCAATGAAACACCAGAAAGAGAAGGAAAATGACACCACTGTGGCTCAGCTGGGCACTGGGTGGTCCCATTGATAGATCAGCTGTGGTTCTTTTGCTCCCTTGTGTTCTTTGGATGTGTCTGTGGCATTTCTAGGCTTGAAAGTAAAATGATGCTAACTGGTGCTGGATAGAGGAGCCTTATTTTTTATTGCGGCAGCTTGTTATTTTTGTAACATGGTGATTTGGTTGAACACAATAAAGTACAGTAGTAACTGATCTCCCCTTCTTCCTGGATGAGTGAGCAGATGATTAAATACTAATGTCGGCATTCTTGAGTGTATTCAAGTGAGCAACATTTGGCTTCTGCTTCTGTTTAAAATGATGCTGTGTTTTGATTGTGGTCTGAAGTTTTGAAGCACTAGTTGGCATCTCCTTCCTTCCTTGGAGGTTTCACCATTTAAGCATAACAGATTTGATAAAGTGTTGGCAAGGTGAGGTCTTGCTTGTCTCCACTAGGTCATCTTCATATGAATCCAGTGGTTATAAGGTTTTGTTTTAGGGGTATTCTTTCATTTTTTAATAATGATTTTTAGCTGATGTTCATGAGAGAACGAATCCTTAGAACTTTGCCACTAGGTGAAAGGAAATCATATCTAAGAGTGTGTTTCTTTACAGAGCTGTGTCATACCATCCTTTGGGCCCTCTGCTGGAAAAGTAGAATCAAGTCTCAAATAATGCCTTTTCAATTGTATCCTCTAGTATTATAGGTGTAGGACAGTACTGTATCATACTTCTGTGAATGTAAAATAGATTGTACCTGCTTTATGATACATAGTAGTGACTATGCTTTATCAGAGCTGTTTTTAATGATGTTGCTCAGAATGTTTTCTTTCCAGATGATGATTCAGAAACTAATTTTAAAAAAAAAATGGTGCCAGGTACCACAAGAGTAACAGGACTGTGCTGTTTTCAGGGTTTTGTTTTTTACTTTCTTTTTTTCTCCTTTTTTATTTATTATATTTGTGTTTTAATTTCACACATCAGCCATGGGTTCCCCTGTCCTCCCCCTCCCGCCCCTGCTCCCACCCTCCCCCCAGCCCCTCCCCTCCATTCCCATCTCCTCCAGGGCCAAGACTCCCCTGGGCATTCAACTCAACCTGGTTGAGGCAGGTCCAGTCCCCTCCCTCCAGGCTGAGCAAAGTGTCCCTGTGTAAGCCCAAGGTTCCAAACAGCCAGCTCATGCACTAAAGACAGGTCCGGGTCCGACTTCCTGGGTGCCTCCCAAACAGATCAAGCTATTCAATTGTCTCACTTATCCAGAGGGCCTGATCCAGTTGGGGACTCCACAGCCCCTGGTTCATAATTCATGTGCTTCCATTTGTTTGGATATTTGTCCCTGTGCTTTTCCAGTCTTGGTATCAACAATTCACACTCTTATAGTCCCTCCTCTTTCTTGACAATTGGACTCCTGGAACTCCACCTGGGGCCTGGCTGAGGATCTCTGCATCCATTTCCATCAGTTATTGGATGAGAGTTCCAGCACAACTGTTAGGGTGTTTGGCCATCTGATCACCAGACTAGGTCAGATCAGGCTTTCTCTTGACCATTGCCAGCAGTCTACAGAGGATGTATCATTGTGGATTTCTGGGGACCTCTCCAGCACTCTGCCTCTTCCTGTTCTCATGTGGTCATCATTTATCATGGTCTGTTCCTTGTTCTCCCTTTCTGTTCTTGATCTAGCTGGGATTTCCTGCTCCCCTAAGCTTTCTTTCCCTCAAACCTTGCCCTTAATTACTCCCACTCTCATCCAGGTTGTTCATGTAGATCTCATCCATTTCTCTGTCATTGGGTGATCCCTGTGTCTTTCCTAGGGTCCCGTTTTCTAGGTAGCTTCCCTGGAGTTGTGTAGCAGTCTAGTCATCTTTGTTTTACATCTAGTATCCTCCAATGAGTGAATACATACCATGTTCGTCCTTCTGAGTCTGGGTTATCTCACTCAGGATGATTTTTTCTAGTTCCATCTGTTTGCCTGCAAACCTCATGATGTCATTGTTTTTCTCTGCTGAGTAGTACTCCATTGTGTATATGTACCATATTTTCTTTATCCATTCTTCAGTTGAAGGGCATCTAGGTTGTATCCAGGTTCTGGCTATTACAAACAATGCTGATATGAACATAGCTGAGCAAATGCCCTTGTGGTATGATTGAGCATTCCTTGGGTATATGCCCAAGAGTGCTACAGCTGGGTCTTGGGGGAGATAGATTTCCAATTTTCTAAGGAAGTGCCATATTGATTTCCAAAGTGGCTGTACAAAAGCATGCATTTCCACCAGCAGTGGAGGAGAGTTCCCCTTGCTCCACATCCTCTCCAGCATAAGCTATCTTCCATGTTTTTGATCTTAGCCATTCTGATAGGTATAAGGTAGTATCACAGAGTCGTTTTGACAAAAAATCAGGATAGACAAAATAATCCTGTACAATAAAACAACCTCTGGAGGCATCACAATCCCCGACCTCAAGCTCTACTATAGAGCTACAGTAATAAAAACAGCTTGGTACTGGCATAAAAACCGACATGTGGACCAATGGAATCGAATTGAAGACCCTGACATTAACCCGCACACCTATGAACATATAATTTTTGACAAAGAAGCCAAAAATGTACAATGGAAAAAAGAAAGCATCTTCAACAAATGGTGCTGGCATAACTTGGAGGTCAACATGTAGAAGGCTGCAAATAGATCCATATCTGTCACTGTGCACAAAACTTAAGTCCAAGTGGATCAAAGACCTCAACATAAATCCAGTTACTCTGAACCTGATAGAAGAGAAAGTAGGAAGCAGTCTTGAACGCATTGACACCAGAGATCACTTTCTAAATATAATACCAGTAGCACAGACCCTGAGAGAAACAATCAATCAATGGGACCTGTTGAAACTGAGAAGCTTTTGTAGAGCAAAGGACACAGTCAACAAGACAAAGGGACAGCCTACAGAATGGGAAAAGTTCTTCACCAACCCCACATCTGACAGAGGGCTGATATCCAGAATATATAAAGAACTCAAGAAATTAGACATTAAAATGCCCAACAGTCCAATTAAGAAATGGGCTATAGAACTAAACAGAGAATTCTCAACAGAGGAAGTTCAAATGGCTGAAAGACATTTAAAGAATTGCTCAACATCCCTAATTATCTGGGAAATGCAAATCAAAATGACTTTTTCTTTTTCTTTCTTTCTTTTATTTTTTTAATGGAGTGTGCTGGATGTCTCCACAATTTTGTTCAAGTGACTGCAGAACCTGGAAAAGGTGTTGCTGCTATTGATGCATAACATACTGCTATTATTGGTCTATATATATATAAAATTTGGATTTTTGGAAACTAGCTCTGCTGTCAACTTTGGAGAAAAGTATCCCAGTTTACTGTGTTGAGTTGGCATTATAGAAATTTAACAGCCATATTGGTCTAGAAATGTTGAGCTTAATTTTTTCCCCATTTTTACAGGGGTAACGCACTGTACTAAATATGTAAGGTCTTAACTACATGGGTTTGATTACAAAAACTAATAAAGTATTCTCTAAATAATGAAAAAATATTTTAAAGGAAATTATCTTTCAGATAATACTGGTCTGAGAAAGAACATATTTGAATAATATTGTGACTGAATGAAGAGTGACATATATTTCAAAGAATGTTCAATATGTAAAACTCAAACTATGAAAGTGGATCCCTATCACACCTCATTTACAAAAATATAACATAAATTAATTAAAGGCTTAAAATCAACAAAAATAAATTTAAAACCAAAATTTCAAAGATGTCTCGTGGGTTAAAAGCACTGAATGCTCTTCCAGGGGACCAAAAATACCCATAAAAGGTTCACAGCCTGTAGCTAGAGTTTTCCTGCCTGGCCCAGTCAGGACAAATCTCTCTTACCCACCAGTCCCACAGTCGCTCAGACCCAACCAAGAAAGCACACAGAAA
Source organism: Onychomys torridus (assembly GCF_903995425.1). Taxonomy (NCBI): domain Eukaryota; kingdom Metazoa; phylum Chordata; class Mammalia; order Rodentia; family Cricetidae; genus Onychomys; species Onychomys torridus. The sequence goes on from NC_050450.1 coordinate 87,834,544, forward strand.
CTTACATTGTTTACAAACTGTATGGCTGTGGCAGGCTTCTTGTTATCTACTTTTTTTTTTTTTATCTTAAATTAACCCATTTCTGCTTATCTATACTTTGCCACATGGCTTGTGGCTTACCAGTGTCTTTACATGTTGCTTCTCATGGCAGCGGCTGGTGGTGTCTCTCCCTCTGCCTTCCTGTTCCCAGAATTCTCTTTTCTCTTGTCCCACCTATACTTCCTGCCTGGCCACTGGCCAATCAGAACTTTATTTACACAGAGCGATATCCACAGCAACAGCCATCTGTAACTCTAGTCCCAGGGGATCCAGTGCCTTCTTCTGGCCTCCACAGTCCCTGCATATGCATGGTGCACAGACATGCATGCAGGAAAAATACCCATATACACAAAGTAAAAATAAATAAGTCTAAAAAAACATTTTTCTTTTTTGTCTTTATTTTATTCTTTTTATTGACAATAGATTTTTCCAACATAATACTTTCATTGATTATTTGAGAATTTCATATAATGCACCCCATAACATTGGATTCTCATTCCTCTCAGGTCCACCCTCCCACTGTTGTGCCCCTCCCCCAAAGAAGAAGAAAAAAATACACCCAGTCCAATTTGCGTTGCCCATATACTCATTGGAGCACTGTCAAGCTCTCCATGTCCAGCCCCTAAAGATAACTGAGTCCTTGCTCACCCCCACCCCCACCAGAAGTCACCAACTGTGAATAGCCACACTTCAGAATATCACAGTTTTTAAGAACTCCGTTCAGTGTCTTCCTGTCTGGACTCTTACTTTTACTTGAGGGGTTGGGGGTTGGTACAGAAGCCTTCCATATCTCTCATTCTCAGTTATGTGTCTGCAGTCATCAACACCACTACAAAAGAAGCTTCCTTGCCAGCAACAGCACAGCTCATGGATTTCCACGTGGTTTCTAGAAGCAGCATGGACCATAGACATCCACATAGCCTCTGTAGGAAGCATGGAACACAGACCTCATCATGGTCCCCAGGGCAGCACAGACCATGGACACCAACATGTAAAAAAATACTTTTAAAATTCAAGCTTATAGAAAAAAAAATTGGGCTATGTATCTTCTAGATCTTGAAATGAGGAATGTTCAAAGTTCACTTTTCATGAAATCATTACTTATGTCTGAGAGATAAGGTTTGTCATATATGATTATGTCAACGTGAATAACATTTTTACCATGGCACCAGCCATAAGAGCAAACCATGGGTTCAGCCTAGGAGCCCATCAACAGGTAAATGGAGGGAGAAAATATGGTATATAAATACAATGGTGAGTGTTTGGAGCATTATTCAATCCTAAAAGAGAATTAAATTTCTTCTGCAGGAAAATGGATAGACCTGGAGATTACAATATTAAATGACATAAGCAAGAAAGTCTAATGTTGCATGTCTTCCCCCATGTGGAGAACTAGATTACTTTAAAGGCATGGAAGAAGGAGGGGACTATTCGTGAGGCAAGGGATCACTGAGATGGAGAACATACAAGAAAATGCTAAGGGGAAGTGAATATGATCAAGGTACTTTATATGAAAAGATGGTAATTCTAACTATTTTACAATATGTGGGTAAATTAAAAATTCTAAGTAAGTGTCAATTTACTTAGTAATAGAAAAGTCTATAAATGCCATGGATAAGATTGACCAGACAGCACTAAAATTGAGAAGAAAAGACAAGCAAGAATATAGAAAAGAACACTGACAAAATGAACAAAGGAAAGGAAAGTTAAAGAATTTTGATGAAGAGTTTTTAAAAGACAATTTAGCAGAAACAAACTTAAGACTTGATAGTGTCTTACAAATGAGAAATGCAAAGGACAGAAGAACATATGCAAATCTAACTCATTAATATTAAGGAATTCAAATGAAAATTATGAGATATAGTAATTATACAGATAACAAAAATGCTTCAAACCCCACAGTGAAAACACCAGGTATTAAAACACAAAGCACGGAATGGGTAAATGATTGACAACCTAAATTCAATACCTGGAACCTGCATAGTGGAAGGAGAAAAAAGACTCAGGCAAATTGTTCTTGGATGCACACATGTGTGCATAGCTCACATATATGCATGGAAATGTACACACATATACACACAAAGGAATAGAATAAAAAATTTAAATCATAAAGCAATAAGAATGATAAGTTATATATAATCTACTAATGTTGTCCATATGCAAAATTTGTAGCCCAGAAACTTCATTACAAGTGTATGTGGGGATATATTCACAGGGATACTCATTCCAGTGGACCAGGCTCTAGACAAAAATATTCATAACAGAATGAGTCACAAAAGCCCTGATCATAAAAGTTGTCCATCAATAACACATGGATTAATAAACTAAAATACCACACAGTAAGGACTGGAGGGATGGCTCAGTAGCTAAGAGCACTGGCTGCTCTTCCAGAGGACCTGGGTTCAACTCCCAGAGCACACATAGAAGCTCACAACTCTCTGTAACTTCAGCCGCAGGGGCTGGTATGCAGTTTCTCTGGGCACTGTACACTCAGTGCACACACACACACACACACAGATGCAGGAAAATACTCATACACAACACAAATAAATAAATCTCTAAAATTATATTATGTAATAATCAATTGTATTGAAAAGGCACAAACAACTACCATATTCAACAAAGAAAGTAATTCTAACAAACATAATTTGGGGCAAGAAAAAAGAAAAATATATTACATTTAAATTTGGATAAAATTTCATAATTGGTGAAACTATGCTATTATAAGTCAGCTGACTATTTGTCTTATGGGGAGGAAAAGATAACAATGAGGAAAAAACATAAAAACAGCTACTACAGGGTACACACACTGTTTCCTGATATGAAGGATAGCTTTGTCATATTTGGTTGAACGAAAAATTAAAAAGCACAAACTTCTCTGTAATTTGTGAGATCATGTTATTTTCTGCTTTCATGAAGGCTATACCCATGTTGAGATATCTACCTAAGGGTACTGATTATTTTGCTATATAGGGTTAGGATCTAAATTGATGGATGCTTTGTGAACCCCCAGTTCATCTGCCACTATCCTCAGGTTTGGTTTAGATTCATATGCTCAAAAGACCCATGCTTTCTTTGATAAGGCTATCAGTGACCATGCTTGCTGCAAATAAACATGTCTATTATACTCTGGAATAATCAGGCAGTTCTCATGAACAGGCTTGGACCTAGGCAAGGACTGAATTTGTCACTGTGAACACATCAACATCACACTCCTCTCAAATACTTCCCACACTATACCAGCAAAATGTACACACTGAAGAAAGAGAATTGCCAGCTTCTTCTGTGCCCACAGAGCCATCACATGACCAGAGAATAATCAGAGCAGGAATGGTGGTGATGATTCCAAAAATACCCTCAACAAACTATCCACAATTAATTGCTTGCCTCATAATTTTCAAAAGACTTGTAATACTTAAAGAGCAACTTCCTCCTGTGAGAATTTCCTCATGAACAGCAGAAAACAAAAAACAAGGAAAAGCCCTGCCTATTGGTCCCTTCATGGCATGTCCAGGGTATAAAAGCCCCAGGACTGAAACGGTTGTCACAATCTCAGAAACACCTCCATCCACATCCAACACCATGACCAACTCCTGCTGCTCCCCTTGCTGCCAGCCCACCTGTTGCAGGACCACCTGCTGCAGGACCACCTGCTGGAGACCCAGCTGTGTGAGCAGCTGCTGCCAGCCCAGCTGCTGTGGCTCCAGCTGCTGCCAGCCTTGCTGCCAGCCCACCTGCTGTAGGACCTGCTTCCAGCCAAGCTGTGTGAGCAGCTGCTGCCGCACACCCTGCTGCCAGCCCTGCTGCTGTGTGTCCAGCTGCTGCCAGCCTTGCTGCCAGCCCAGCTGCTGCCAGCCCAGCTGCTGTGAGTCCAGCTGCTGCCAGCCCAGGTGCTGTATCTCCAGCTGCTGCCAGCCCTGCTGCCAGCCCAGCTGCTGCAGGCCCTGCTGCAAGCCCTGCTGTGAGCCCTTCTGCCTCAACCTGTGCTGCCAGCCAGCTTGCTCTGGACCTGTGACCTGCACCAGGACTTGCTACCAGCCCACATGTGTCTGTGTGCCTGGCTGCCTGTCCCAAGGCTGCGGGTCCAGCTGCTGTGAGCCCTGCAGCTGTTGATGAAGGCACTACTGGAATTGAATAATCTATTCTCAGACCTGCTGGAGTTTTACATTATGCCAAACTCTCTGCCTATAGCGCGCGCGTGCACGCGCGCACGCACACACACACACACACACACACACACACACACACACACTATCATCTAATCTCCAGTCTTTCTGCTAACAGACTTGTGTACTGCACCCTGACTGCCATCTTACCCATTTTGATGTGATCCTCATTTCTCTGCCTGTCAGCTTCACCTGTTATGATCTGGATTCATAGTCTCGGCATTGACAGAAATAATTCCCTTAATAAGCTAAGAAAAAAACATACACAATTCACAAATATCTCATTACATCTTTGCAATGATAAATACCCATCATTATACTTCAGTGTGTTGAGGGTTCATGGTTTTTATGACTCATCTGTGACTCATCATGACATCTTTGTATTGTCTCCCCAACTAAAAAGACACTACCCATTGCTATTCTAATAAAGTCTTCCTCACTCTACCTCTCGTATCATGTTTGATTCTTTTTCTATGTTTGATTGGCTTTTTGTCTTATGTTTTCTGATCTAAGTCATGCCATTCATTACATTAGATTCAATGCATTAATCAAAATTTCTTCACGGGGAATAAAATAAGTAAAAACGGAAGTTAATGAATGAAAGATTTCTTCCAACTCACGGCTTCAGGGTTCAGTACATGATCGCTGGGCCTCATACGCTTGGATGGAAATCATGGTGCACGAGTGTGTAAATGCAGTAGAGTGTGAAAATGTGTGACTATGGGTGCTTGTCCCTAAGTGGGACATCTATGGACTTCTCCTGCTCCACTGCAAAGGGTTAGGGAGCATCATTGCAGAAGGGACAGAAAGGATTTAAGAGCTAGAGGATGTGGAAGAATGCTCTGAGGTGCTATCATCTGCATATGACATGCCCATTGCTCTCATGAACTCACAGCAGCTGTTGTTACCTGTGAAGTTGAAGTGGTCCAATCTATCCCAGGTAGCTAGGGATGGGTAGAGTCGGGTCCACGACCCAGGCTTTCTGATTCTGGAGCTAACATAGTCACAGGTACAACTCAGTTTAAGTATCTATAATGCTGGAGTGTGAGCAATGTAAACTTGTGTACTTCAGGTTCTTCTCTGGCAGTGGAAAGATCAGTTCCTTTCATTTTCAGATCGTCTTTGTTAACAAAGCTCTTTTCAATTCATTGCTCACACCTTCGTCACCACCAGCCACTTAAGATGCACAATGGTTTTAAGAACCCTACTAAAATGACGTGAACTCTATTGTCTCAGTCTCTGCCCAGCAACTGGTCAGCCCCTTTAAACCTTTCTGGTGATTCACGTGTGCGTGCTCCTGTCCTGGGACTTTGATGTGAATAGTTGCACTAGGAAGAGCTGGCACATGGAAGTGTCATTGTTTGTGTTCTCACACTTCTGTCACTGATAGCAAATACTCATATGGGAATCAATCATGCCCTGTGAGACAGACCAAATCTCCCCTGCATGCAGACATAGAGAGACAATTTGTTTCTAGGTGAAAAAACTAGTAAGGGAATAAAGGAGCGACAAATCCCATGACTCAATGTAACAAGTGGTCATGCTGCAAACCCTTGATTCTCTCAGATCTCCAAGCCACCTAAGGAATCCAAATAACTTCCTGAGATTGGGGAGAGACAAACAAATCAGTGAAGGGAAATGAAAGCCTGAGTTCTGGTATCAAAACTGAAGAAAAGGAGAGGAGGGAAGAGGGAAAGAGAGACATTAGGAGACATGGTACATATGAACATGGACCTGATAGAGGAAACCCCAGACTTCCATGAACAACAAGGAACTTCGTAATGTAGTAGTTGACACTGTCATGGGAAAGAGCCATTAATGAAAAGAAACCAACATGAACGCCCAGGTTTACTTCCCTGAGAACAATATAACACACCTACACAACACCCAATGGGTTCACAGCACAAGAGATACGTGATTCCTTTCAGATATATTCCTAGAAAGTCTCCAACAGTCTGTGTGCAACAGACTTTCAGAGAGACACATCTTACTGAATTTTCCTTTTTGTTTGAGGACAAAGCTGAGGGAGCTCACTGAACTGAATTTTGTTTCTTATACATAGATTCAGCGATAACTCTTGTCATAGAAATGGAAAACTCAAAACCCAAAGGATCATCCCATGTAGGTTTTGGCTGAACTCTAACAACACAAACTTAACTCCCTTTATTGAATGCCTATGTGTTCTTTAAAGTTATATGTTCTTTGAAATGTATCTTCAGTCAGTTTATAGACAATTACATGAACATCAAATGTTCTTTGAAATTCTCCTTTTGACACACCTAGAGACTACTCTTAATTTTTCTCTTTATTTATTTATTTTCTTAATTTAATTTAATTTTACATATCAGCCATGGGTTCCCCCTGTCCTCCCCCCTCCCGCCCCGGCCTTCCCCCTAGCCTCCCCCCTCCATTCCCATCTCCTCCAGGGCAAAGACTCCCCTGGGGATTCAGCTTAATCACACTCCTTCCAAGAGAAAGTACTTTCAGATTCTAAGACCCATCTCTGAAATAATATAGCTTAACTTCAAGAATTAAATGGGAGCCACTCGAAAAGTCATATAGGAAAGAAAGAAAGTCAAGTTCGGGCACAGTGGGACTGGAAATATGCATTTGCTTCCTCTTACTCTTGTAACAAATCACATCCAGCTTCGTGGCTGAAACAGCACAGCAGTGTTATCTTCTAGTTGTGAGGTCTGAAGCCAAATTCAGTCTTGTGGGTTCAAATCCAGGAGTTGGTATTGTTGTATTCCTACCCCTAGTAACAGAGGAAATCTATCTCCTAGCATTTTTAACATGTAGGACTGCCCATATCCCTTGGATCATGACCCTGTTTTTCTTACCTGTGTTTTTCATCTTCCTCTGTCTTTGGGGGGGTTCTTTTTACATTGGGAATAAGAGGGGTCTCTCCCTCTTAATATTCCTAACTAGAAAACATGGTCAAAGTACATGGCAGACTTGCAAGAAATTGTCTCTATGAACACTATGCACACTAAACATATGACAATAAAAATAGGAAAATCTTAAGAGAGGAACAAGGCAGGCCACAGTATGGAAGAGGACACTGATAAGACATGAAATCAACAAAGGTGTCAATAAAGAAATAAGAAAAAAGCAAACAATTCCAAAATTAAGACACAATTAGCATCACATAAAAGAGAACTCTAAATGTCCAATGAATGCTTGGGAGGTCAACTCATTAGTCTTCAAGGAAAATCAAATTAAGTCTTGAAGGAGAAAACACTAAATAGCTACTCTGTTAGTCAGTGTTCCATAATCATGACAAAATGAGATAAACAACTTAAAAGGAAATGTCTATTTTATTTATTTTTTAATATTTATTTATTTATTATGTATACAACATGTATGACTGCAGGCCAGAAGAGGGTACCAGATCTCATTACAGATGGTTGTGAGCTACCATGTGGTTGCTGGGAATTGAACTCAGGACCTCTGGAAGAGCAGTCAGTGCTCTTAACCTCTGAGCCATCTCTCTAGCCCTGGAAATGTCTATTTTAGCTCATGGTTTCTGAAGTTTAAGTTCACAATTGTTTTGCCTTGTTTCTTTTATGCTTAGGGTTGAAGCAGTATATCACAGTAGAACCATGGGAGCAATAAAAGCGGATTGCCACATGGTCATCAAGAAACAAAGACAGAGATGAAAGAGCCAAGTCCCCATATGTATTTCAAACACATGCTCTCAATTACCTCCTTCCTCCAAGTAGATCCCACCCCTAAACCTTTCATCACTCCTTAACACTACCATCAGCTGGGGATCAAGCCTTCAACACCTAGATTCTGGACATTTAAGAACCAAACTGTAACAGATACATAATTTAAAAAAATGGCTAAAAGTCCAGACTGAAAACATCAAATGTAGATGATACCTAGAGCAATGTGAACAATCAGTTGTGTAATCGATATATCATTGCAACCTTAAGTGTGTGCATGTGTGTTCGTGTCTGTATGGGTACACACATGTGTGCAGGTGTGGGTGCATCTGTGTACATATGGGCAAGCTTGGGTATTCCTCAGGGAACCATTCACCTTGGTTTGAGCTGGTCTCACATTGGCCTGGAACTTGTTGATTAGGCTAGGCTGCCTGGCCAGAAAGCCCCGGGGACCTGCCTGTGTCCTCCTCTATGATGCTGGGGTTACAAGCATATACCACTTTGCTCAGCATTTTTTACAAGGGTTCTGGGGACCAAACTCAGGTTCTCATGCTTGCATGGCAAGGACTTTACCAGCCAATCCACCTGCCCAACACATGCAGCTGGTTTTAAAAAAAAAAAAAAAAAAAAAAACAAACCATTGGAACTGTTTACTAATGTTTGTTATATCTACAATTGGGAATCCAGAATCTTCCATCAAAGAATATATCCTCAAACATCCACAAACTAGACTAAGAAATAGACAAATCATCAGAAGAGTATGATTCTCAAAAGTTTTGATGATTTAAAAAATGTCCATTGAGGACACAATGAGTTAAAAAACATTAAGATCTTGTCACGAAATGAGCATTAATAGATTGTAGTCCTACCATACAATTCTATGAAACTATTGAGTAAAATGAAAAGGAAGTGACAACTAAATTCAAAGAAGCCATTAAATCTCACAAATATCATTGTGAGCAAAGGAAAATGAACCATGAGTTATATGATTTCATTTTTGATAAAACTCAAAAGTTGATATACTTTTGATACACAAAAGTGATAGCACAAACTATACACTAGTTGCTTTAGACAGCTACTAACACACACACACACACACACACACACACACACACACACACACACACATACACACACACCTGATATGAAGAACAGACACATTATTTCTTGTATCTTATCTGTTCAAGCTACAGTGTATGTCCATCTCTGAAAGTATATTATGGTTCAATTTATTTTAAAATGTAGGTGTTCTCTTATGTCATTTAAGTTCCTCATTTTTCTACAAGTGAACAGGGCTAAGATCTAAGTCAGCCAATGTCTTCTGAACCCCCATGTATTCCATCTGACTCTGTATTCTGGCTTTGGTGCTCATGGGTGCATTTGAAAAAAGACTACAAGCTACCTTCTCACCATGGATTCTTTGGTAAGCCTAGCTCAGCATAGGTAACATTTGCTGCAAATAGGCTTGTCTGCTGTAGTGTATAACAAGCAAACATCTCTGGGAAACAGTCTGGCCTTGGGTATGGCTTCATTTAATCACTGTGAATGTAACTCTCCCTGCAAACACATTGAAGTCTACACAGAGCTGAGGAAACAGGAGAGCAATCTGAAGAAGGCCATGCTTCATCCCCTCCCATGGCTGCAGCAACTATCACCTGAGCAAGTAATGATCAGAGCAGGAACAATGCTGATGATGACTTCTAGAAATTTCCTTCCTTGAATTACCCACAATTAGGTGCTTACATCATAATTTCAAAAGGTTTATAAAACTCAAGGGGGCACTTCCTCCTGTGAGAATTTCCTCATGAACAGCAGAAAACAAAAAACAAGGAAAAGCCCTGCCTATTGGTCCCTTAATGGCATGTCCAGGGTATAAAAGCCCCAGGACTGAAACGGTTGTCACAATCTCAGAAACACCTCCATCCACATCCAACACCATGACCAACTCCTGCTGCTCCCCTTGCTGCCAGCCCACCTGTTGCAGGACCACCTGCTGCAGGACCACCTGCTGGAGACCCAGCTGTGTGAGCAGCTGCTGCCAGCCTAGCTGCTGTGGCTCCAGCTGCTGCCAGCCTTGCTGCCAGCCCACCTGCTGTAGGACCTGCTTCCAGCCAAGCTGTGTGAGCAGCTGCTGCCGCACACCCTGCTGCCAGCCCTGCTGCTGTGTGTCCAGCTGCTGCCAGCCTTGCTGCCAGCCCAGCTGCTGCCAGCCCAGCTGCTGTGAGTCCAGCTGCTGCCAGCCCAGGTGCTGTATCTCCAGCTGCTGCCAGCCCTGCTGCCAGCCCAGCTGCTGCAGGCCCTGCTGCAAGCCCTGCTGTGAGCCCTTCTGCCTCAACCTGTGTTGCCAGCCAGCTTGCTCTGGACCTGTGACCTGCACCAGGACTTGCTACCAGCCCACATGTGTCTGTGTGCCTGGCTGCCTGTCCCAAGGCTGCGGGTCCAGCTGCTCCCAGCCTTGCTGCTGATGACTCTGTCTTCAGCCACATGCTAGCTTGCCATCATTTAACCAAAATCCTCAAACAAAATCACTCTGCATACTTTGCCATCATTAATTATTAATAGGTTGTCTTCTTGTAAATGATTGTGGGTGTCTGCTTGGTGAGAGAGCCTGCTCTTCTTATTGCTCAGTACTTAACTTCTGGTCTATTTAATCTTCTCTTGACCTTGAATTATGCTCTCACATTCAGAAAAGAACCTTCATCTTCCTTTCCAAGCACCTTGAGCAATCCAAACCTTCACTCTTCTTTCTTACCCTCCTCAGGGTTGAAGGATTTCTTTCCCAAGATATTCCTGTTCTCTTTACTATTGGGCTCACTTTAAATTGTCTTCTGGATTACATGTGGTCTAAATAAATCTGCATTTGCTTTCTGAAAGATGTCTGGGTGCTGTTTCATCTTTTCCTGGGTTTCCATGTGCTCCAATACCATTTCCTTCCCAGATGCTCATATTCTGAATGCTTTCCATTTCCACCATCAGTGCACATTCCCACAACAGCCTCAGCACATTCAGAGCCAACAGAAGTTCCTTATTCAACATCTGGGTCTTGTTTTATCTTGTGGGACTTTCACTATATCTTCCTCCAAGTGGAAATAACTAGGAACTGGGAAGGAGTGCCTGGCTCTGGCCTCTGCTGCAGGGGGAATCTTCACATGTGTGTACACAGGGCATGTTTCAGAGCACAGGAAATTGAAGGACAGCAATGCTATTCACAGTATAAAAGATATATATCCAACAAAGAGGAATGGGTTTAAAAATGTGCCTTATTTTACAAGGGTTCTGGGGAAATTAATTTTTTTTTCTGGGGAAAATGGATACAACTGGAGACAATTGTATCAAGTGAATTAAGATGGGGAAAGACAAATATCCTGTTTTATTTTGGGCTCCTAGATTTTATATAGTAACATAAAATCATTAATATATATGTTACATGAAAGTAGAAATGAACTGATGTCTTTAACCTAAACCAATAGAATTTTTAACTGTATTCTAAACACTTATTCTTATATCCATAGCTAAGCACAGCTCACCACTTATCAAAGAAGCTCCTTTTTGTGGAAAGATACTACTCTAGAGCTCCATGATAAGTCAAAATGCAGAGAATAAGTGACCATATAGGGAAGCCTAGAGTTTTGCTCAGCCCCAGTCAGTATGTCTACAACACAACCCCTACACATGGGGTTCAGAGAACAGCACAGAAGAGGGGCTAGGACATCTGCTGTTAGAATGTGTTCTAGATATGACAGGGACTCTGCACCCATGCAATCTCAACAATAGGGCTGCCTAAGCAAGACCAGCATAACAACAACACTAGGTGACATGCCACATGCATAGGGAAACTCTCACAAGGCCCCACCAGTATATGGAGAGCTAGAGGTAATCAATGGCTGCTGAGAAAGGGAGAATCTATTTTCTCCAGACGTGAGCCCCCTGATAGGTTATCTAATACCAAGTAGTCAGCTTAGACATTTGTACATACTAGCACAGTAAACAGACTTAGTGGGTGAGCTCTGTGTGTGTGTGTGTGTGTGTGTGTGTGTGTGTGTGTGTGTGTGTATACCCAAGAGCACACATGGTCATGCCTGTGTAATAATAATGGAAGAAGAAATGAATTTGAGAGAGTGAGAGGACATGGAAGGAGTTTGGGGAGAGGGACAGGCATAAATGATGTAAATACAGTAATTATGCATAAAATTCTCAAAAAAGAAAATACAAGTGAAATTTTCTAGAGGAATAAAGGGAAATTAATAATGGAAAGGGAGACAAAAGGAAGGGTGAAGGAATGGAGGATAGATGAGTATGCTTACCACACAATCATACCTATAGGACTTTTAAATTAAAAAATTTAAGTACAATAAAATAAAAGACATGAGCTGTGTGGCATTACAAGCCATGAATGGAGTATAAGGAGGACAATCAAAGAGAGGAATATGGATAGATATTAGGAAAAAATAAACATAGATGAGCACCAAAAAGCTTTAGGAATCTTGTGAGGTCCTGCTCATACAGGATACAACTCTAAATTCTAAAGAATTAGGGCTAGAAGGGGGCTCAGTTTGTGAAGAGCTGCCTATATGAGCATGAGAACCTGAGTTCAGGTCCTCAGAATCCACATACAAAGCTGGATGTAGCAGTGTGCACCTGTATTCCCATTGCTGGTGGGGACACAGGAAGATCCATGAACTCACTGGCTAGCCAGTCTAGTAGTTGGTGAACTCCAGTTCAGTGAAAGACCCTGTCTCAAAAACTAAGGTGGAAAAGCCTTAACAAAGAGATGCAACATTGACCTCTGGCCTCCATATGCACAGCCCACCCTATACATACACCCACACTCAACAACAGGAGAATGTACAGTCATAGTACCAGCCACAGATCTGAAAAGAGATACCAGAGACAAGGAAGAAATAAATTGTGATTTCTCAGCAGGAGATATGAGCAGATGAGGTGCATCAAATGGGGAAGGATCTTCCCAGCAATGCCATCCAGGATCTGTATCACAAGTAGTCCCAACAAGGAAAAGACATGTCAGGTGCACAGGAGGTAGATGCTCCCTAAAGCAGTCTTAATGGAGATGCAATAAAATATGGAAATGTGCCTTTCTCTAAGGTGTATAACTAGAAATACCTCACATCAGCTGAGAAAACTCCCAGCAGATTTCAGGAGAGTTTAAGGTGGGTTTTCAGTTTCTTTGGATGAATTATAACAGAGTACTTGAACTGAATCTCATATGAGATTCCTGAGCATCTCTGCCCTACCAATACAATTCATTAATTGACTGACTGACTGTCATTCCCTCAAGACCACAAGCATACAAAGGACCACATCTTTTTTGAAGATACATAGAGAGCAGCATTAAACTGTTACCGACTTATACAAGAATGAAAAGGAGAGTATTTTCCAGAAGCTTCTAAGTTGAATTTCATTATTTCTACAATCCCTACCTGGGTTTGAAAATGATTCTTGCAAAATCAGAAACCTTATCTTGCTAAAATGGAAGAGGATAAGGCCCCTTGTCAAGGGCATGTAAAATTTATTATCTCCATAAGTCAAATATGTATAGGTATTAGTCACAATTAATAAGGGTAAAGCTGAAATTCTTAACAAGTCATTTCAGAAGGAAGTGGAAAATGAAGGTCACTGTCAAAATAAAAAGTGAGAGTGGCAGCATGTTTCCTGGAACCTCTTGAATTCATACTGAAGACCTGGAAGACACAGGGTAACGGCCCTCTTCTGTGTACTGCATTTGCATAGGCACGGTCAGTTCTTGTATCTCTGCCTCCCCTTCATCAAAACTACTATAGTTCACCACTCCTCACTCATCCACAGTATTTTTTATGAATTGTCAACTAAGCCAGAATGACTTTTGCTAGCGTCAGCACTATTTCTTTAAAATGTGTCCTTTGTACGTTTGGTGTTGCTATAAAAACATCTGAGACCATATGATTTATGGAAAGTCAGGTGTCTGAAAAGTCCAAACAGTATCCGAATCTGCATCTCATGAGGGCTCCTTGGCAATCATGACACGGCAAAGAAGCAGAAGGAGAGAACATGCATTGAGAAAAAACAAACTTGTTCCATAACAAACTATTCTCTTAGGAGCTGGTTTATTCCCATAAAACCCCACCTATTTGCTGAGCCAATATCAGGGCATTGGCGGCCAATGCCCACGATCTAATTCTTCCACAAGACCCCACTTCCTTTTTTAATGTTCATTGACTCTTTGTGGATTTCACATCATTCATTCTGATCCCACTTATATCTCCATCCTCTCACATCTGCCCTCTGCCCTCTGCCCTCTGCCCTCGCAACCTTCCCCCCACAACAAAACAAAATTTAAAAGAAAAACCAAAAACCAAACAAAACAAGACACACACACACACACACACACACACACACACACACACACACACAGAGAGAGAGAGAGAGAGAGAGAGAGAGAGAGAGAGAGAGAGAGAGAAGAATCTTGTCATGGAGGCTGTACTATGGCCAGTTGAGTCACACACTTTACCTTTTCATCCATCCATCTTTATTTGCAAGTGTTCATGCCATGAGTTCTGGCTCAAGGTCTCTGGCTTCTGCTGTGCCAGCCACTGATAATGAGCTCTCACTGGGGTTCCTCTTAGATATCATCACAGACCCAGACATGACCCTCTGCAGCAGCTCGGGCCTGGATGTCACCATGGCCCCAGTGGCAGCACAGGCCACCCAAAATCAGTATGGGCAGACTAGTGGCCCCTGAAAATAAATGCACAAGGACAAATTCCCAAGTGTCTGTTTGTTGAACCAAGGTCAGGCATGAAGTAACTTTCATAGACATAATTCTCTCAGCAATTGGCTCTCTGCACGAACTCCTAAATCTCAGTTTTATGATACAAGACTCAAGGCTCAGTTAACTAACTGCTTGTGTTTAGGTCCTGGGACACTTCTAAGGTCACTGTCCCTTGAGAAAGTGCAGAGCACTCCAGCACTAGGTGCCTCCCTGCTTGCTTTACAGACTGCACATCAGGGAACTTGACTGATAGCCAAGAATTGACAAGGTTGCTCACCATGCCCGGTCAGCACAACATCTTTAGCCTGTATAATTTCTCATGTGTTACTAGAACGGCTCTGTTTCTTGTTTACTCGAGAAATGCCATGTGACCATGAAAATATAACTCATATATTGTCTAGAGTTTCCTGTTGAGGAGAGAAATGAAGAGAGACATGTAGAAGAGAGTTGTGGTAAGAAAGAGATGGAACTGTGTAGAGAGGTGTGTAGCTGTGTAGAGATGTGTGGCTGTGTAGTAGAGAGATGGAGTTGTATAGAGGGGTGTAGCTGGGCAATGATGTGTGGCTATGAAGAGATGTGTAGCTGTGTGGAAGAGAGAGACAGCTGTGTGGAGACAAATTTTCAGAGAAGACTTTTCAAGATGAAGTGAAAGAGAAAATTACCATCAGAAAGAGTGTGTTTCCTTTTCATTTCCCCTCAGATAGAAAAAGTCTAGCCCTCACCACATTTGTGAACTTTTTTGGCATACCCTGGGCTGCTGGAGGCTGGCCCTCCAGGCAGCGATATAGACCAGAAAGTTAAATTCTGGAATTGAAATGTATCATAAGCAGAAACAGCACAAAAGTCATTCAAACTCCATGCCACAGGCACGTGACCACAGACATGTGACCACAGACACGTGATCACAACCAACAAAGGATAACCAGACTGCAGCTCACAACTCCAGGGAGGCTACCTAGTAAAGAGAACCCTAAGAAAGACACAGGGATCGCCCAGCAACAGCGAAATGGATGAGATCTACATGAGCAAACTCAGGGTGGGGTGTGGGGGGTAATGGAGGGCAAGGGTTGGGGGGGAAGAGAGCTTAGGGGAACGGGAGGTCCCACCTGGATCAGGAACAGAGTGGGAGAACAAGGAAAGAGATACCATGATAAATGAAGACCCCATGGGAATAGGAAGAAGCAGAGTGCTAAAGAGGTCCCCAGAAATCTACAAAGATACCTCCACAATAGACTACTAGCAATGTTCAAGAGAGTGCCTGAACTGACCTACTCTGATCAGATGGCTGAACACCCTGGCTGTCATGATAGAACTCTCATCCAGTGTCTGATGGAAGCAGATGCAGAGATCCACAGCCAAGCCCTAGGTGGAGCTCCAGGAGCCCAATCAGTGAAAGAGAGGAGGGATTATATGAACAAGAGATACTGAGATCATGATTGGAAAAAGCACAGGGACAAATAGCCAAACTAGTGGAAACACGTGAATTGTGAACCAGTAGCTGAGGAGCCCCCATGGAACAGGACCAGGCCCTCTGGATAAGTGAGACAGTTGATTAGCTTGAACTGTTTGGGAGGCCCCCAAGCAGTGGGACCAGACCTGTCCTTGGTGCATGAGCTGGCTTTTTGGAACCTAAGGCATATGCTGAGATACTTTGCTCAGCCTTGGTGCAGGGAGGAAGGGACTGGACCTGCCCTAACTGAATCTACCGGGTTGGGCTGACTCCCCCGGGGAGACCTTGCCTTAGAGGAGGTGAGAATGGGGGGTACATTGGGGTGGAAGGCTGGGGGGTTGGGAGGAGGGAGGAGAGGGGAATCCATGGCTAATATGTAATACAACTAGAAAATCTCTTATATAAAATTAAAAAAGAAACAAAAAAAAGCATAAAAGGGAGGCTACCTAGAAAATGGGACCCTAAGAAAGACACAGGGATCGCCCAATGACAGAGAAATGGATGAGATCTACATGAACAACCTGGACGACAGTGAGAGTGATGAAGGGCGAGGTTCGAGGGAAAGAAAGCTTAGGGGAGCAGGAGATCCCAGCAAGATCAAGAACAGAAAGGGAGAACGAGGAATAACAGACCATGATAAATGAAGACCATATGAGTACAGAAAGAGGCAGAGTGCTGAAGAGGTCCCCAGAAATCCACAATGATACATCCTCTGTAGACTGCTGGCAATGGTCAAGAGAAAGCCTGATCTGACCTTGTCTGGTGATCAGATGGCCAAACACCCTAACGGTTGTGCTGGAACTCTCATCCAATAACTGATGGAAGTGCATGCAGAGATCCTCAGCCAGGCCCCAGGTGGAGCTCCAGGTGTCCAATTGTTGAGAAAGAGGAGGGACTGTAAGAGTGTATATTGTTGAGACCAAAATTGGAAAAGCACAGGGACAAATAGCCAAACAAATAGAAGCACGTGAATTATGAACCAAAGGCTGTGGAGCCCCCAGCTGGAGCAGGCCCTCTGGATAAGTGAGACAATTGAATAGCTTGAACTGTTTGGGAGGCACCCAGGCAGTGGGACCAGGACCTGTCCTTAATGTATGAGCTGGTTGTTTGGAACCTTGGGTTTACACAGGGACACTTTGCTCAGCCTGGAAGGAGGGGACTGGAGCTGCCTGTACTGAATCCACCAGGTTTAAATGAATCCTCAGGGGAATCTTGGCCCTGGAGGAGATGGGAATGGAGGGGAGGGGCTGGGGGGAAGGTGGGAGCGGGGGTGGGAGGGGGGAGGACAGGAGAACCCATGGCTGATGTGTAAAATTAAAACACAAATATAATAAATTGAAAAAAAAAGTCATTCAAACTCCATGCCACAGACATGTGATCACAACCACATTGAATTGTCCTCAGAAATATGAGATGGAATGAAGATATGGACACTGATACTTGTTTTTTAAAAACAGCTACTAAATAAAAAACAATATCATTCCAGAATGTAAGGAAAAAGAGTGCTGTTAATATCATTATTTTAAAGATATAATAGTTTCGATAATAAAAGGAATATCCCAGCTACTCTGCTGAGACAATGCACAACACAGACACAAAGTATTATAATTGTGAAATATTAAGTTGTCCCTGTCAAATCAAGATTACACAAATGGGTTGAGAATTTAGCTCAGTGGGTAGAGCATTTGCTTAGCAAGCATAAGGCCCTAGGTTCGATCCTCAGGACCAAAAAAAAAAAAAAAAAGAATACACAAATATATTCATTATATCCACTATAGTCAAGACAGATCATTTAAAATCCTTCCCCAAGCCAGGCATGGTGGCACATGCCTTTAATTCCAGCACTTGGGAGGCAGAGGCAGGTGGATCTCTGTGAGTTCGAGGCCATCCTGGCCTACACAGTGAGTTCCAGGATAAACTCCTTAACTACACAGAGAAAGCGTCTCAATAGATTTAAAAAAAAATCCTCCCCAAACCCTTGTTGGTAAACCATTAAAATAATAAAGGAATTTGGATACAAATGCAATGTGTATATATGGATTGTTCTCCCACATTTTAAATAGCTAAGAACTAAAAAACAGCATACATAGTGTCAAAAAGATAAAATGCCTAGAAATAAATGTAATGGAAGCTTTGCGAGACCTCTAGACACAACATTATAGACATTTCACTAAGAAATTTCTCAAAGGTTTATTTTTATTTTTAGTGTGTGTGTGTGTCTGTCTCTGTGTGTGTGTGTGTGTGTGTGTGTGTGTGTGTGTGTGTGTATAAGCCACATGTGCTAGTGTCTAAAGAGGCCAGAAGAGGGTGTTGGGTCCCCTGGAGCTAGAGTCATGGGCAATTATGAGCCATCTGACACAGGTGGTAGTAACTGAACTCAGATCCTGTGCAAGAGCAAGTAACATGTGCTCTTCACTGCTCTGCCTCTCCAGCCTCCGACTAAGGCAAATTTATCAATAGTTCTGCTCTTAGATATTTTACTTTAAAAAAGTCTATTAACCAAAAGACCCATTCACTACCTTACATAAAAGAATTATTTTTAATATTTTAATAACCTCAAATTGCTCATAATTCCTCAAAATATCATATGAACAATAGAGGACAGAAATTATGTTCTATCAATTTACTGGGAGATTATAAACCAGTGATAATGAATGAATTACCTGGATGAATTTATGGTGCTAGGATACATAAAAGTAGCAAATTCTATACTATTTTGCCCATATAAAGCTTAAAGATAGCTGGAAGTGACCTATAATTTCTTATATTAATGAATAGATGTGAGGAGATTCTACTCTGAGAAGATGGTGCTAAGTTCAACTTCTCAATGTGGTTGTAGTGACTTGGGTATGTTCACCTTGTGATGACGTTGTAAACTAATAATTTCAACACTTCTTTCATGAATGCTGTCTGGAAAAAAAAATTTGTCAGCTCGACACAAGGTAAAGTCATCAGGAAGGAGGGAGCTTCAGTTAAGAAAATGCCTTCATAAGATTGGACTGTACATGAGCTTGTAGGGCATTTTCATAATTATTGATTGATGGAGGAAGTTTCAGCCCATTGTGAGTGGTGCCATCCCTGGACTTGTGGTCCTGAGTTCTGTAAGAAAGCAGGTTGAGCAAACCTTGAGGAGCAAGTTAGTAATCAGCACCCCTCCATGGCCGCTGCATCAGCTCCTGCCTCCAGGTTCCTGCCCTGCTTGAGTTCCTGCCCTCATTGCTCTTGACGATGAACTGTTAATGGAATTGAGAGTGAAATAAACCTTTCCTCCCCAACTTGCTTTTGGTCATGGAGTTCATCACAGCAATAGTAACCTAACTAAGACAAATGCAATATCTCATAAAACTTGTGAATATAGTAGAGCTTACCTATAACCCAGACGTCATCTCCTCTAAACTATTCCTTTGTTCACTCAGAAGAACAAAGGAAGGAAAAGAGAAGTCAGTCACCCAAGATCACTGACTCCATTACTTTACAGGGTTAGGACAAGAACAACCAGCACATTTGGTATTCCTAGAATGTATCTCAGTTATTTCTGGCCCCACATATATAGATTTTCCCATTCTGGAAAATTATATTAGACGGCTGGTCACCAAGGATGCAACATTGGTTGATTATTTTTAATCTGAGTACCAGCCTTCTGCTTTTACTCACTTGACCTGGTACTGTTCTGCATGGGAATGCATTTTACCAACCATTTCCCTAATGCCTAAAACACACATGGAACACACAGGTGTGAAGTTTGGTATGGACACATGTGCATACACTACTCCTGCATGGAACTTCTGAGGATAATAAGAGACATGGAACCAGGCATTGCATTGCTCACTGGGAGGATGACATAATCAGGTTCCTCCCCATATGCTTCCTAATCTAAGCACAAAGGAACAAAGCTATAGAAGAATGACCCTGACCGTTCCAGGCAGCAGGAGCCACCACCACATGACCAAATGATGGTGTGACTCCCTCCTTTCATCTGAAACAGCTGTTATGAGTTAATCTCAACTCACAAATACACTAAATACTTACTTTTGAAAACCCCATTAACAGTTCATAAATAACTTCCTCTTTGTCCATCTTTAATCTGAATATAGGAAGAATAAAAACAACAACAAGGAAAACGCTCACTGTTTGGTGCATACCTTGGAAGCCCAGGGTATGAAAGGCAAAATGAGAAGAAGTCATCATATTCCAGAAAACTGTGAGCAAAGTCCACATCTGACACCATGACCCACTCCTGCTGCTCTCCTTGTTGCCAGCCCAACTGCTGCAAGACCACCTGCTGCAACCATCCACTGCAGCACACCCTGCTGCCAGCCCTGCTGCTGTGTGCCCCGCTGCTACTGACCCACTTCCCAAATGGACATCTGTATATTGTGCTTATATCATGCCCGACATGTCATCTCAGCACAAATTCACTTTTTATCCTTTCTGAAACCCATCAGACTATCAGCAGCAATCTTTAAATGTATCTCCCTTTTAAACAAGCATGATCCCTTGCTCTCACTCTCCTCTTGCTGGGGATGGGGATGGCCCCTGTGCCAGATTCATAACCAGTAGAGGACTAGCCCACCTACACCCCGAGTCAAGATCTTAACACCTCCTTATAAGAACTTGGGAAAACACTTTCATTAAGAAATGGCATGTGTAGCAGGAATCTTAAAGAGTCTTGTTAATAAAATCAAACCTGAGGCCAGTTATTGGGGTGGACGTTGGAAGATCAGAGAAGCAGAACAACCCACAGCTTCCTCACCTTGCCATTTCCTCAGCTGATCCTGTTTCCTCAGACTGGAAGCCTCTGAATCCTCATCCAGAATGAATCTCAGCTGAACTGTGCTGCTCAAAGCCTAAAAGCTTAACCAGCCAAATGCTTCTAGTTTCTAATGTGGCCTTGAACTCACAGAGATGCAGGGGAATTTCTGCCTCTGGAATGCTAGAATTAAAGGCATGAGTGCCACCGTTTTCTAGCCTCTGTATCTAGTGGCTGTCTGTTCTCTGACCCCAGATAAATTTATTAAGGTGCACAATATTTTGAGTAACACAATACCACCACAGGCACTGCAGTTCTCTTTTTCAAACAAGAAACCAAGTGCATCATCTTTCAGTCATAGAGAACAGAAGTCCAATGGGTTAAGGTGACTGCACTGGTGGAGGTGCTCCATCCTGAAATCCCTAGTGGATGATGACTTCCTCACCTGTTCCAGCATCTCGACATCCCTCCCCCACCAGGATCAACGCCTGTGCTTCCCTCCTCAAAGCCAGGAAGGAGTCCTGCATCTCTCTGGGTCTTCTTCCATCCTCCCTTTCTCTCACTCTGGACACAGTCATCAAAAGCTCCCGTGATCAGTTATCATCACTATCACATCTTCTTTGCTCTGTACTCTCAGTTCATGTATGCTGTGTTCTCTTTGTATTCACTTTGGATTCGTCTCCCTCGAAGACTCAATGAATCATCAATAAATTTTGAACCACATTCATTCCATAGTGTCTCTCGTTACTATACTCTGTTAAGTCACGTGCTATGGTATTTGCATGTTGGTAGATTTTCAAGTGTAAAATGTGGTGTTGCATCCCACATTTTCTAGGTATGATATTGCACAGTAGATCTCTGGAGGTTTGTGACATGACATACCTGAAAGCTAATACCCAGTGATCACCAACTCCGCAGTTCCTCCTACCCCAGCCTCCAGAAACCACCTCCTATTCTCCTATTCTGATTTTGACTTTTGCAAATATCATCTGAATAGACTCACACTGCATTGCTCCTCTCTCATATTTCCTCTATCCACTTCTCTGTTGTTAGACACTCCAGTTGTTCCCATATCTGGCCCATTGTTAATAGGGCTTTCATGAATATGTCAGTGCCCAAATATTTTCAATATCCTGATTTCAATTATTTCAGGCAGATACCCTGCAGTGCACCAGCAGGACCATACAGCATTTTGTTTTTAATTTCTTGAGGAATGCTCATCAGTTTTGCCTTCTACCCCATTCCACATTCTACTCCCAGCCTCCCCACACACCCATCAACACCTTTGTCCTTTGTTTGTCCAATTGATAAGAAGCAGGCATATTATTCCAATTTCTCACTGGTCAAATGGTGTTCTAAAGTTTAGTGACATTCCATGCAACATGACCAAAGTGTGTGTGATGTATAATAAAAGAGAAGACTAAGGAAAGGTGTCCCTCCCCTGGGCAGAGCTCAGCTCCTCAGTGCCAGCAGCAGCAGGCATGGCTCACTCAGCTCTAAAGGTCTCTGCTTCCACACCAGGTGTCTTTGGAGAAATGCACATCATTGTAACGAGAGCCTCAGCCAGGCTGGAGTCTACTCTGTGAATCTTGACACCATTCCTTCTCTTGAAGTTACCTTTGCACTACCTGGCTCCTCTCCTACTTGGGTTACTATGCAGTTGTACTTTCAAGGATTGATGGTGCTCCTTAATTTCCTTATTTGGGGTACCAATGGGATCCCATCGGGAATATTTCTGATTTAGGAGAGTTGACTTTTGATATAAGGTAAACACACGCTTCACTCATTTTACTAGATTCAGAGCAGCTAAACCTTGCCAGTGTTGTTTGGCTTTTCCTTGTGGGGCATAAGGAAATATCTCTTCATCCCACTCAGGATACTGACAACAGACCAAAGAAACGATTTCACTCAAGTCCACCCTAGTGCACGGGGCAGTTTACTGGTGTTACTAAAAGGAGCATGGACCACTCAGAGGCAGCTACATCATCAAAAAGTCCATCCCAGCACAGGTGATGTTCATGAAAGCCACACCCCTGAAGTTCCCTGCAGAATCCTCAGGCAGCTTTGAGGTTGGAGAGTCATCTCTTTCCAGAATTGTCACTGTTTCTAGAACCTTGGAGAAGGACCTTATGACTCTTGTAACTTTCAGAACCTACATAGTTCTAGTAAGTTCTGTTCATTCCTGGACTAGGGAGTGTCACTCTAGGAGGGGATGTTTCAATTCTGAGGAGCCAGCCACAGACTTTGAGGGCCTGGCTGTTCCTGGGAAGCCCAGTGCAGAAAATCAGAACCAGGTAAAACAGGTTTCAGACCTAAAGGACGCTATGCTGACCTGTTATTCACCCCCAGACTCATTATCATCTCATTGTAATACACTAGCCTAGTAAAATGTCTCTCTGATGGTGTCATCTTGGTCCAGCCTCCTCCCAAACAGATTCCAACCAGTTCACAGGAGCCTTAGAGGAGAGGACGGGCTACACCAGGAGGGACCTGACTACCTCGTGAAAAGTTGAAGGAAAATACCCTTGTTTGTTTTCTAAACTCTTCCTTCTCCTGACCCTTAAAAGACCCCTCATCCTTTACCTGAAGGGAAGACCACTTCTCCTTCTTCTGGCAAAGAATAAACCTTCCTTCATGGCTGAATTTAACTACAGTTTTGTTATTGTGTCTGGGATGCCTTGAAGGAAGAAAGACTCAGTTCGATGCTTAACCCTTTTGTTCTGTTCCTCTGAGACATAACATTTTAGAGCCAGTTATGACGTGACCCACTGTACTAGCCGAAATGTTCAGTTTCCTTTGACAATGAGTTGATATTACCAGTGAGAAATGAGTGTAACTTCTCTTCTTTATATTGATAATAATGGTTAGAATGTGTTCATTTTGTGATAGTTTCACAAGTTGGAGATGAACAGTTTATATCCGTTTAAAATTCACAGAGGACCTAAAAGCCTGTGAAGGTTTTTAGCCCTCACAGATAAATTAGATATGATGTCAAGTAATCCTAATCCCTTCTCCAAATAGAAGGAAAAGAAAGTGAAAAGGCAACTGGGCAAAGTGGGGAGAGAAAGAACAAGACAGAGGGACAGACAGTAGAGAAGAAAGGATGCCAGCTGGGGAATACACATTTTCTCAAGAGTTCATGGAATCGTCTCCAACAGGGTCACATCCTAGGACATGCAGCAAGTCTGAACAATTATAAAGCATTAAATATTTGCTTATCTCCCTGTGCACGGCCTTGGAATGAAAGTACAAGGTCCAGCAAGAAAAACAATACAAATGCAAGAAGATTAAACAACTTGCACACTGTGCACAGTGTGTGTGTGTGTGTGTGTGTGTGTGTGTGTGCGCGCGTGCATGTGCATCCTCATGTGTGAGTGCATGTGTTCACCAGCCACAGTGAACATGTGGATGGCAGAAGACAACCTCATTTATCAGTCCTCACCTTTGGCCTTGTTTGAGATCGTGTCACATGACTGCTTCGTATACCAAGCTGGTTGACCCTTCTGGTGATTCTCCTATCTCCACTTCCCATCTCATTGCCGGAGCTCTGTGATTACAGATGTATGTAGTCCATGTTCAGTTTTACATCGGCTCTAGGGATCTGAACTCAGGTCCCCCCCCCCCTTGCACAGCAAGGGCTTTACCCACTAAGCCAGCTCCCCCAGATGAACGATGTATTTGTTTTAATCATCAGTAGGTCACTGAAGAAATCTGGGAGAAAATGTGAAACTTCCAATGAAAATGTAAGCATGATATAACAGAATCTGAATGTAGATTCAGGAAGAACGTTTGTAACTGTGGTTGCTTACATTAATAAAGTAGACTGCTTTCAAATAAATGACCTTATTGTACATGGCAAGGTTTAGAAAAATGAGAGTAATCCAAACCCAGCACTGGTATAGGAAAGAAAAGGAGAGGGGGGGAGGAGAGAGAGAGAGAGAGAGAGAGAGAGAGAGAGAGAGAGAGCGCTAAAGTTATTGAGAAAAAGATTAAAAGAACATTTTATTGAATGAGGGGAATGGAAAGCTTTTTCTCTAAAGTCGTTCACTATTCTCATTAAAATGGTGCTTGGCCTCAACCAGATAGCACAGTAGAGCTTGCCCTGGTGGCATGGGCCCAGGAGAGCAGGCCCCAAGGATGTGAGAGTGGGAGAGCTGGCCTCACCTCTTGCCATCTGCCACAGGCAGAAGAGCTAGCCCCCCTCACCTGAACAGAAGGAAGGACTGGCCCTGGTGGTGCAGAGGCAGGAGATCTGGTGTGCTGACTAACTCTGTTATCACCCAGGCCCATCCCATCATCTATCTCATCTACAAAGTGCTAGAGCATGTGAAGGGGCCAGTCCTGCTGACCCAAAGCTTCAAGATCTCCACGACACAGGGCAACAATGGGATATCTGAGAGGATCCAGGTGAGGATCCAGCATTGATAGTGTAGCAGAAGGCAGAGGCCCCAGACCAGACCAGTGACTCATTGAAAAGAACATCTGCAAGGAAAGCTGTTTGGGCAAAAGGGTGTACTGTGTGACATATCATGACACACTGCAGCTTTCGTTGTGAGATGTTTTGGTTTTTTGGGTTTGGGGGTTTTGTTTTTGTTTTGGGAAGAAGATTGCAAGGGCAGAGGACAGACAGATATGGAAGGATGGGGAAGATGAGTGGGATTGGGATGCATGACGTGAAATTCACAAAGTATCAATAAAACATTTTTTAAAATGGTGCTTGGAATACTAGGTGAAGCAATAAGGCAAAAGTAAATGAAAATAGTACAAATAAAAAAGAAAAATATTCCAACTTCTACCTGATATGATCCTATACTTAGACCCTAAAGATTACATCAAAAACTCTTCAAACTGGAGGCTAGCCAGGCGGTGGTGGCGCACACCTGTAATCCCAGCACTCGGGAGACAGAGGCAGGTGGATCTCTGTGAGTTCGAGGCCAGCCTGTCTACAGAGCAAGATCCAGGACAGGCTCCAAAGCTACAGAGAAACCCTGTCTTGAAAAACTAACTAAATAAATAAATAAATAACTAAGTAACTAACTAAATAAATAAATAATAAAAAATAACACTGGAGGCTAAAGAAATGTCTCAGCAATTAGGAGCACCTACTTCCCAGAGGACCTGAGTTCGGGGATCCAGTGCTCTCTTTTGGCCTCACTTGGCTCCTGAAAACACACACACTGTGCATACAAATTCACACAGGCACACACACATAGGCATTAAAACATACACAAATTATTTTTCAAAAACTCGTAACTAATGGAGAATTGTAGCAAAGTGGAAAGGTACAAGTACACAATCAGTAGGATGATTGGGTATTTGACACACAGAAGGCTGAGTTCAAGGCTAGCCTTGACTATTATCAATAGGGCTGGCATGAATGTGGGGGTGCTAGGATCTCACCAGAATTCTCATTTTGTTGTTTCAAATAAATATACTGAAATGTAGATGCTGGGCGACATGAGATTTTTCCTTTTGATTGTTTAAGGAGTCTCTGTAATCATTTCTATACCTACTGAACCATTTCATATTCCTACCAAAATTCAATTTAATCACTGACTCGTTAACACATTTATTCTTATTTTACTGATATTGGGAATAAAACTTCAATGTTGTGATCATCCTAAAAACCAATAGTATATCAATATTTAGTGGCATCTCACATAATCAGAGTCAAAGGTGCGATGTTCCTGGTGACCTGGAAGACCAAGCAAAGCTGTCCCTCCTCTGTCTCACACTCACGCAGGCATCATCAAGCACAGGTGTGTCCCACCATCTCCAAACATCCAACGTGGACTACCCAAATACATTTTGAGTAATGCATATTTATTTTTCAAAGTCCTCAAAGTGTTGTACCCTCTACTAATTAATCTTGAAGTCACTCATTCTTTCATGTTGTCCTTGTACAATGAGTCTTTACTCCTATGTACATTGCTGCTGAAATCAACTTTCCAAGGATAATCTAAGCTATTGATTTTCAGTCTTCGGGCACCTGAGAACACAGGCCCAGTGGTGGTGTTTCTGATGTATAATAGTAAAGTAACCTTCAGGTAGCACTGAGGAACAATCTTTTTGACAGAGTTCTGTTTCAGATATGTCACCTGCCTAGGCAGCCACACAGCCTGGGACCAGGTAAAACAGGTTCCAGTTCTATGCTGACCTGCTATTCACCCCCAGATTCATTACCATCTCATTGGAATACATGCCTCTAGGAAGATTCCTCCCCAGCAGTGTCATCTTGGCCTAGACTGCATCTATCCCAGATTGAAATCATCTTATATGAGGGTGGAAGGCATAGAATGCCCACCAGAGAGACTGGCATGACCCTTCTCTGAAAGAGTTCAAGGAAAACATTGCACCAGCTGTTTAAATCCTTGCTATGTTCCCTCATACTCAAAGAACCCTCATCCTTTGAGTGGAAAGCTGATTTGTCCATCATTTCTAGCTCCTCCTTACCTCTGCCAAAAAGTCAATCTTTTTTCACACAGAGAGGAGAGAGGAGAGGCTCTAGAAGAGACTAATAGAAAGTCAGGCTAGAAGCCAACCATTGAGTCCATCACTGTGGGTGCCATAGCATTATGCTCATTCCCCAATAAACTTTTGAATCTAAGTGCAAGCAAGGACCAGCTTTGCCAAAAATAACTCTTACAGGCAACAGACACTTGACCCCATGAACAGATGGTAATCTGAGCAGGAATGATGCCAACTAGTTAGCCAATAGAGGATTACTGTCCACATATATGAGAATTTATATTTTTGGTTGTGAGCCTAGCCTTTAACGGCTGAGCCATCTCAAAGTTAAAATGGAAAAAAAAAAAGCCTAAATGGTCAAATTATTTGAAGACCTTTTAAAAAACAAAAGTTACAAATGGCTAAAAGAATACATGAAAAAAAGTTCAACACCATTAGCCACCAGGAAATACAAATCAAAACTTCCTTGAAATTCTATCTTACTCCCCTGAAGAACAGTTGTCATTAAGAAAAAAAAAAGCAGCAACAACATCAAGTGCTGGTGAGGATCCAGGGGGAAAGGAAACCTTTACACACTATTAATGGGAATGGAAATTAGCACAGTCTGTATGGAAATTGGCTTGTAGAATCTTAAATAAAATAAATAAATAAATTCGAAAAATTAAAACCACCACATGACCACTCCACAGTACACACAAAAAAAAGAATCAGCCTGTGTGTTTGTCAGCGGATGGATGCATAAGTAAAATATGGTGTACATAGGGAAGAATAAACGATGTAATTTGCCAGAAAAATGGATGATACTTGGAGATCGTCTTATTAAGTGAAGTAAGTAGGACTCAAAAGACAAAAGTCATGTTTCCATCATGTAAGGAGAGGTGGGTACACAAAAGAAACAATAGGACTATTTGGGAAGAAAAATGAATCAAGAGGAAGCCACAGTGGGCATAAGAGAGGGTAGTCGCTAAGTGAATTTGATAAAACTGTGTTATATACGTTCATGAAAATATGATCAAATGCACTGTTTTGTAAAATCAGTGCATGCTAATAAAAATTAATCATTTTCTGTAAGTCATAAGAAACAAAAATGAAAGTTTTAAAATACATATAGTGCAGCCAGGCTGTGGTCACGCATCCCTTTAATCCCAGCATTAGGGAGGCAGAAGCAGGCAGATCTCTGTGAGTTCAAGACCAGCCTGGCCTGAAGAGTGAGATCCAGGACATACAGGACTACACAGACTACACAGAGAAACTCTGTCTCAAAAAACCAAATATATATATGAAACTATCCAAGAATAAAACTAGTAGAAGAAGGACTAGGCTCCTGCAAAGGAACATATTAGCGTTTCATGATAAGCAAGCTTCAGGTTCCCTGCTGTAGTGTTTAAAGCAGAAACAACTGTAGCAGCATTGTTCTGAATAATTTCCAACTACACACAATCTGTTTTCTAAGGAAAAAAGTTCCATTCAATGAGCAATGTCAAAGTCATTTGGTGGAAGATTACACAAGAATGGGAAGGAACAAACTGGGGATCATGATGGTGAAGATTGACACAATCCACAATCATCCTACAAGTAAAGACACAGACCAATTCTGATTTGCAAAGACATTAAAAGTGATGCTAAGGTTGGACGACTGACCCTAAAAGACAGTGAGACACAGTGTTTGAGGATGAGTGATATGAAATGGATTGTAAGGACCGGGGTTAATTTCCATTTCATTAATAATGGTAAGGCTGCATTCCCATTTTATTCTCTCAGATGGGAAATTAATAATTGATGTATTTTTAGTATGAATAGTAGACTGGGGAGAGAGAGATGCACACCTCAGTTAGGAAATATATTATGTATGTCTCAAACAGTCATGAGTCTATCATGGAATGGAAAGAAAGAGGAAGAACAGAGAAGAAAATGAAGGAGAAAGACAGACAGAGAGTGACGAAGACAGAGGTTCAGAGAACTAAGCAGATGGAAGGCAATAGGGAGATCACCAGGTTAAGATCACTGCCCCAGTTGACAGCCAGATGTACACAGGAGTCACTTGCTCAAATTCCTTGGTCTGTATCTGAGAACTTCCTGTCCATGAGCTAGAATCACAGTCATTCAGAACTGACGGTCACCACACTCCACCAATGTCTTCTTATCCTAATATGTTGTTTCTTTTTATACCCATCAGTTCTGGTTCTACACTGCTATGAAACACATCATTCCACACACCCTTATC
Organism: Onychomys torridus; assembly: GCF_903995425.1. Taxonomy (NCBI): domain Eukaryota; kingdom Metazoa; phylum Chordata; class Mammalia; order Rodentia; family Cricetidae; genus Onychomys; species Onychomys torridus. The sequence continues at coordinate 87,864,075 of NC_050450.1, forward strand.
TCAAACCACCTTTAAATGAGGTCCCACATACACAGGGATAGGAATTTACACAGAGACTGATACCTGTGAAAATTTGGAATTGGGATTTGTGGGCAAACACACAGAGAAATAGGCGGTGAGTTCACAGTTGTGAATACAGCACCATCATACCCAGAGACATATGTAAATCTAAGTGCAGAGAGCAGAAGAAAGTTGTAAGAACAAACTAATGTTGACCTTCCCATAGAGGCAAGAACTACCAAAGGACCAGATGACAATTAATAACAACAGCACTGAAGGGCTGAACCCATGAGTTACTGGAACACATTCAAGTGCGTAATTTCCAAGTAAGAAATGAACACGTTCAAATGATTCAGAGCATTAGGTGAGGATATCCTTCCTCAAAAACACAAATTAAATACGGAAATGACAAACAAAGAGAAAGAGCCTTTCTGATTGGCCCAAACCTTGGAGGCCTGTTGCATAAAAGGCCCTGAGTAGAAGAACTTGCTACACTATTAAAAACCCAACTGTGAACAGAGTATCACCCTCCACACCTGATACCATGATCCTCTGCAGCTGCCCACCTTGCTGTCAGCCTAGCTGCTGCAAGACCACCTGCTGCAAGACCACCTCTTGCTGTGAAGCCAGCAGCTGCCCTGAGTCCATCTGCTGCCAGCCTTGCTGTCCCCCAAGATGCTGCAGCATACCCTGCTGCCAGTGCAACATCAAGTCTGTCAGCAACTGCTGCCAGACCTGCTGCCCACCAACCTGCTGTGAAAGCACATGCTGCAAGACCACCTGTTGCAAGCCAACCTGTGTGAGCATCTGCTGCAGCACACCCTGCTGCCATCCTTGCTGCTGTGAGCCCAGCTGCTGCCAGCCCTGCTGCCAGCCCAGCTCCATAAATATCAGCTGTCAACCAACTTGCTGTGAAACCACTTGCTGCGAGACTACCTGTTGCAAAACAAATTGTGTGACCATTGGTTGCAGCACACCCTGCTGCCAGCCCTGCTGCTGTGTACCCATCTGCTGCTGTGTGCCCACCTGCTGCCAGCCCTACTTCTTACAGCTCTGTTGCCAACCAACTTGCTGTGAAACCACCTGCCACAAGTCCACCTCTTTTCAACCAACCTGTGTGAGCATCAGCTGCAGCACACCCTGCTGTCAGCCCTCTTGCTGCTGACCAACTCCACAAAGGAACATCCACACTGCCATGCTCTGGGGAGAGCTGATGTGCCCTAGCTGCACGAAGCCACATCTCAGCCTTTGCTGACCACCTTCATGTTCTCACCAGGAAACCTGACCAATGTAAATTCCTACTTAAGTGTTGGAAATGCTTTGAGGAAGGATGGAGTCCCTCACCCTCACTCTCCTCATATCCGAAGATTATGGATCCTGTGCCATCTTCATGGGGTGCTGATGTGAAGGTCTGGAATCAGTCTAAATTCTGAGCCAAGATCTTTATATCTCTCACCAAATAACTTAACAAAACACTTCCCCAAAATAACTTTATTTAACCACTTATCTTCTCAACTGGATTTTCTTCTGTACTTCTCCAGATTTTTGTGTACTGTTTCCTTTTTCATGCTCACTTGTGAGTTGTGTCCCTGTAAGCAAGAAATTTTAATAAACTCTGTGCTATCATCATTCCATTTTCTCTGTGATTTTATTTTGATAAATCACTTAATAAAAAATCCACAGAGTCAACAGACTTTCAAGTGCTCAACATGGTGCCCTGCACTAGTAACATCAGCATATGGTGAACAGCATATCCATGGAGAATTTCTATCTGGAATAATTGGAAGTTAGTGTCCATTGTTTGTGATCTTCCTAGTTCCTCCACCTCAGCTCCCATAAACCAAGGGTCAGTTCTCTTCTTTGATGTCTGACTTTTATAATATCATTTGGGTGGAATCATTTATAACAGTGGCTTTTCTGTCATATTTTCTTTATCATTTACTTGTCAAAGAGCATCTCAGTTTCAGCCACATCTTATCACTTCTTAATTAGAGTGGGATAAACTTGGGAGTGTCAATATCCCTCTAGGGTTCTGATTTTCACCATATCATTTGCTAGAAAATGGGTGCATAAGATTATCATGTTGAATGAAATAAACTAAACTCAATAAGACAAAATATCAACCAAGTACTCTCATTTGGAAACCCAAGATTTTACAGAGAAACAAAAATATTATAGATTGCCTGTGAGAAAGAGGGCCACTGTCAAGGGAGGATCTATGAAAGAGCAAATATCATCGAAGTACATGTGTACATGATATACTTAAAGGGATTTCATAGATTTCCTCACTATATTCAATAAATGGGCTTGATTAAAAATGAAATTTACATTTAAAAAGGATTCTGATTTCAGTGAACTTGAACAAATACCCTGAGTTATGGCTACTGGGTCATAAAATGTTTTTACTTTTGTTTGGTTTTGTTTTTGAGGTGTCTTTGTAATGTTCTGCACACCTGATGTGCTTCTTCATATTCCCAATGTTGTATAAGAGTCTCAGTTTCTGGTGCTAGAGAGATGGCTCAGCTGTTAAGAGCACACATGGCTCTTGAGGAGCACATGGGTTCAATTCCCAGCCTCCACACAGCAGCTCACAACCACTGCAATTCTACTTGCTAGATATCCAGTGCCCCCTTCTGACATCCCTGGGTATGTGCTGTATATACATACATGCAGGCAAAACATTCATATACATAAAACATAATAAATAAATACTTTTAGTTTTTTAATGTTTGAAGTGCCTCAAATTCTCCACACATGTATCAACACCTTTGGCGCTCTTCTTGTTCTGATACTAAACAGACAACATTCTAATACAGCAACTGTTATATGCTCAAATAATATTCCAATGTTTGGCGATATCTCATGCTATCAGGGCAAAATTAAGGAGTCAAGGAAGGAACCAGGTCCGTCTGCTGTGCCGCACTGGGCAAGACCTTTCTCAGTGTAGCTCCCTGGACTCTAGACTCCCATGCTTCATCATGCAGTTATCTTTAGAGGAATGGCATTCTTTCCCACCACCTGCACCAGGGCCTGCTCTCCTCAAACTCTGAGTTACTCCTTTCCACAAAATGGCTCTGTAGCTACTTGTGCTATTATTCTCTTTTTAATAATAAATGAAACAGCCAGGCAATATTGGCACATGCTTTTGATCCCAGCACTCGGGAGGCAGAGCCAGGTGGATCTCTGGGAGTTTGAGGCATGCCTGGTCTACTGAGTGATATCCATCACAGGCACCAAAACTACACAGAGAAACCCAGTCTCAAAAAACAACAACAACAAAAACCAGAATATCTCTATGTCGTCCTTCTGTATGCCTTCAGAGAAGCATGACTAGGAATAATTGCATTTCATCTGTGGAAATAAAAACTCACAAACACACTGATGTTCACACTCTATTTCTCTCAAGTTCTCTTCTTCTATCTCTCATTTCCTACCTCTTTCCTTTCTTCTGCTTCCCCTTATATATCATCACATCACAATGAAAGGTGCATTTGAGGGTCAATGTGCATTCCTGGAGCAAACAGCAGAGCCATTTACCATGGCAACACACAGGCAGAGACACGGTGTTTGGCACTTTCCCAGGAAGTGGCATTGAAAGCATCCCAAACCTAAAAAAATTGTTTATCTTGTTTGCAACCCCCAGATCACAGGGAAGAGAACTTGTAATCCTTTATTTGTTGCACAAATGCTAAATGGTCTTATAATAAAAACCCAGAGCCAGTTACTGTGGTAAATGCTGAAAAATTAGAGTTATAAGGGAACAAGCCACTAGAAAAACTTCTCACCACTACTTAATCCTCAGGACAAATGGAAGGTGAGATCCTATCTCCATGAATCCTCTCACTGAAAGACACTGAGTCCTCAGTCAAAAAAGGGCCTTAGTTCTTGTCTCCTCTAGCCTTATATATATATCACTTTCTTCCTAGTGCTTGGCTTAATGGCATATATGCTTCCCAAATACTGGTAGTAAAGACATGAGATCTCAAGTGCTGGGATTAAAGGTGTGTGCTACCAACTGCCTGGCTCTGTTTCTCTCCTAGACTGAACCAATCTCATGTAGTTCAGTGTGGTCTTGAACTCACAGAGATCCAGATGGATCTCTGCCTCCCAAGTGCTAGGATTAAAGGTTGTGCCACCACTGCCTGGCCTCTATGTTTAATCTAGTGGCTGTCTCTGTCCTCTAATCCTCAAGCAAGCTTTATTTGATATACAATATATCACCATATTTATTCATGACTGTGAAGAAAGACCATCCTCTGTAGCTTTGGCTAATTGTGAAACTTTTCCCACAGTTATATGTACCTAAAACTATTTCTCTCTGGATCTGGTTAAGTGACTAATTGTTATTTGGGAGCTAAACAATAAACAGTTAGTTATCTTACCTTTGAGTCTTGTATTAAAAATCTGAGGTTAGAAGTTCGTACAGAGAGATAATTTCTTGAGAAATTTGTGTAGAGAATTAGTCATTGTCTGTTTTATCAGCCAGACTTTTATCAGGCTGGGAAACTGGCACTAAAATTGTTTTGTGTCTGACTTTAGTTCCACAATCACACACCTGGGAATATGTCCCTGTGCATTTGCTGTGGAGATTGAATCTTACAGAGCATTCAATCTAGTTTGAATTTGTTCTGAGGCCCAAAATCAGCCAATGGTATGGAGCTTGTCTTAGAATTGAGAAGATATTGCTGTTTTCTTTATGTCAGTCTGAGCTAATAATAAAAAACAGGGCCTAAGTGTCTTACAGTCCTCAAGGGATAATATATCTAATTATGAAGCATATTCCAGTATATTTTCTATTTATGAAAATTATACAGCTTAATGAGGAGTCATCTTTAGACAGACCACAGATATAAGTGCCCATAAGTTAGAGATATAATCATGAAGTTGCATGTACATTAATGAAAATGCATGGTAATGGGGAGATTCCACAGCTGTTTTGCACATGTGAATTTACAGACAGAAGCAGCCAGTTTCCAGAGTCTATGGTCCTGTAAGACTTGCTTGAAAGGAGTTCTCCCATCAGAGAGCTATTCATCTGATGGGTTGGCATGTGAATCCTCAATTGCCATCTTCTGGTATTCATGTCATGGCCAGCAACAGCTCCTGACAGTTTGCTTACAGGTATCATGGGTACCATATGAGTACAGTGCCTTCAGAGGCCAAAAGAGGGCATCTGATCCCCTGGGACTGGAGTAATAGACAGTTGTGAACCACCATATAGGTGCTGAGAACTGAATCTGGGCTCTCTGCAAGAGCATCTAGTGTTCTTAACAACTGAGCCACTTCCACAGCCCCCAAAGTATCTTCCTCACCAACTCAGAGCTTCACCTATGATGTCTTTGAAAGTCCCAATGTCTCTGTCAGTAGAGTAGCTGGCCGTTTTCCCAAAGACCACAGAGCTTGCCTATTTTTGTGCTTGTAGATCTGTTGATAATCTGATAGCGTCAGCTTCTTGTCTATGTTTAGTTAACAGGCATACTTCTACAGCTTCTCTTCAATGCGTTTAACTGACACATCCCTTTTTTTAACCTTAAAACCTCTATAAGTATAAAAAGACAAAAGGCAGAATGCTATAACATGTAAGTGCTCAGGAGAAATGTTAACATATGCAAAACATTAGGGTGCCACTATGGATCTAAGCATAGACCTTTAACAGAATAGGTGTGTTGCCATTTTTTTTAACTTTTTGATCAGTTTTATTAATTATTATTAATATTATTATTTATTAATTAAATTAGTTCTCTGATGTTAGAAAATGTTTATAATGCATACTGATTACTCTCACCCCCTACTTTCCCTGATTTCACTGCCAATCCATGTCTATACATCCCCTTCATATAATTCTTTTCCTTACTCATTTTTATTTGATTTGGAGTATGGTCCACAGATTTCAAGCAGGGCTGTCCAAGTGACCATGGGTATGGAGCTATCCACTTCAGCATGGTCAGCTCAGCAGTGGACACAAAACCAGAAAACAATGACTCTTCCTCTCCCAGAATTTATCAATAGACAATAATTCTGCAATAAAGCACCAGGTCTTATGAGCTCCTTCCCCATCAATGGTTGATTATTGACAGGGCCAGTCTTGTGCATATTCAGTGAAAGTCACTACAGCTGCTATGATGTTGTGAAAACCAATGGAAGTCTTGCGCCTTGTAGAATAACATTTTGTAGACTTTACCATCTTCCAAATCTCACATTCTTCCTGCCCTTTTTTTCAGTAGTCTCTGAGCCTTACATTGGGTGGTATAAATATCTTCCTTAGTTCTGTATCATGAATTATTATGTATTTTCAGCATCTTGGGCAGCCATGAGATTGTGCTATATAGATTCAAGACAGTGAGGAGGAAATGTATAATAAAAATATATTATTTTTATATATGAAATTATTACCAGGTATAGTGAAACACAACTTTAATTCTCACATTCAAGGGACAGAGCAGGCAAATCTTTGTGAGATTGGGAAAAGCCTGGTCTACATAGTTTATTCCAGGCCAGCCATGGCTACATAGTGAAACCTTGTGTTGAAAGGAAAAAAAAATGATGAATCCAAGAATAATAAATAAAAATGATGATAATAACATTTTATATAAAACCTTTAACTTTCAAGGTTTTTTAAAAGAAATCTTCAAACTGGTGCCTGAAGAGTGAAGAATATGAACAAGAAAGACCAGAAAGCAAGAGACACAAAGACACAGGTTGAGAGAACAGGCAGATGGAAGAGCAAACAGGAGAACACCAGGATAAGATTACTGGCCCTGCTGACAGACAGATGTGCACAAGAGTCACTGTTTACCCTCCTTGGTCTGGATCTCAGCACTTCCTGCACATGAGCTCCTAGGAACAGACAGTCAATCAGGACTGATAGTCACCACATCTACCCAGGAGAAGACAGACAGTGAGATTGATAGACACCACATATACCATAGAGCAGACAGTCTGTCAAGACTGATGGTAAATGGTAAACACATCTACCCAGCAAAAGACAGTCAGGATTGATGGTCATATCTACCCAAGAGAGGAAAGTCAGTCTGGACTTATGGTCACAACATCTACACAGAAGACAGTCAGATAGGACTGATGGTTCACCACATCTACACAGGACAGGATAGTAAGGACTATTGATCACCACATTGACCCAGGAAGACTCAGTCAGGATTGATCATCAATATATCTACCAAGAGCAGAAAGTCGGCCAGGACTGATGGTCTCCATATCTACCCAGGAGAGGACAGTGAAGACTGATGGTCACCAGACTCCACTGATGCCTCCTTATTTCTAATATGCTGTTTTTTTTATACCCATCAGTTCTGGTTCTACTCTGCTATGAAACACATCATTCCACACACCCTTATCTCAAACCAGCTTTAAATGAACGCCACAAACAAAGGAAAAGGAATTTACACAGATATTGACACCTGGACACTTAAGAATTGGGCTTTGTGGGCAAACACACAGACAACTAGGTAGTGAGCACATTGATGTGAATACAGCCCATCACACAGGACCATCATACCCAGAGACATGTGTAAATCTAAGTGCAGATAACAGAAGAAAGTTGTAAGAGGCAGGAGCTACCAAAGAACGAGATGGTGATTAGATAACAACAAAGCTGAAGGGCTGAACCCATGAGTTATTGGAACACGTTCAAGTGGGTGATTCCCAAGTAAGTAATAAACACTTTCAAATGCTTCAGACCATTAGGTGAGAATTTCCTTCCTCAAAAACACAAACAAAATGTGTAAATGGTACACAAAGAGCAAGGGTCTTTCTGATTGGCCAAAACATTGGAGGATGGTTGTATAAAAGGCCCTGAGTAGAAGAACTTGCTACACTATTGAAAACCCAACTGTGAACAGAGTATTACCCTCCACACCTGATACCATGATCCTCTGCAGCTGCCCACCTTGCTGTCAGCCTAGCTGCTGCAAGACCACCTGCTGCAAGACCACCTCTTGCTGTGAAGCCAGCAGCTGCCCTGAGTCCATCTGCTGCCAGCCTTGCTGTGCCCAAGTTGCTGCAGCATACCCTGCTGCCAGCCCTGCTGCTGTGTACCCACCTGCTGCTGTGTGCCCATCTCCTGCCAGCCCTGCTTCTTACAGCTCTGTTGCCAACCAACTTGCTGTGAAACCACCTGCCACAAGACCACCTCCTTTAAACTAACCTGTGTGAGCATCAGCTGCAACACACCCTGCTGTCAGCCCTCTTGCTGCTGACCAGCTCCACAAATGAACATCCACACTGCCATGCTCTGGGGAGAGCTGATGTGCCCTAGCTGCACAAAGCCACATCTCAGCCTTTGCTGACCACCTTCATGTTCTCACCAGGAAACCTGACCAATGTAAATTCCTACTTAAATGTGGGAAATGCTTTGAGGAAGGATGGAGTCCCTCACCCTCACTCTCCTCAGATCCAAATATTATGGATCTTGTGCCATCTTCAAGGGGGGCTGATGTGAAGGTCTGGAGTCAGTCTAAAATCTGAGCCAAGATCTTTATATCTCTCACCAAATAACTTAACAAAATACTTCCCCAAAATAATTTTATTGAACCACTTATCTTCTCAACTGGATTTTTTCCTGAATTTCCCCAGAATTTTGTGTACAATTTTCTTTTTTCTGCTCACTTATGATTGTCCCTGTAAGCAAGAAATTTTAATAAACTCTGTGCTATCATCATTCCATATTCTCTGTGATTTTATTTTGATAAACCCCTTAATAAAAAATCCACAGAGTCAACAGACTTTCAAATGCTCAACATGGTGCCCTGCATTAGTAACATTAGCATATGGTGAACAGCAGATCCATGGAGAGTTTCTATCTGGAATAATTGGAATTTAGTGTCCATTGTTTGTGATCTTCCTAGCTCCTCCACCTCAGCTCCCATAAACCAAGGGTCAGTTCTCTCCTTTGATGTCTGACTTTTATAACATCATTTGGGTGGAATCATTTATAACAGTGTCTTCTCTGTCATATTTGCTTTATCTATTTACTTCTCACATCTTATCAGGTCTTAATGGAATTGACATAAACTTAGGAGTGTCCATATACCTCTAGGAATCTGATTTCAACCATGTCATTTGCTAAAACACCAGGGCCATATGAGATTATCATGTTGAATGAAATAAAGCAACCTCAAAAGGACAAATTATCAAGCAAGTGTTGTCACTTTGAAACCCAAGATTTTACGCATAAACATCAAATCCTGTAGATGTCTGTGAGAAAGAGGGGACTAGTGAGGGGAGGGGCTATGGAAGAGCAAATATCATATGAATGCATGATATACTTAAAGTGACTTCATAGAGTCACTCACTACACTCAATAAATGGGCATGATTAAAAATAAGAATTTAAATTAAAAAGGATTCTGATTTCAAAAATCCTGAACAAATATCCTGAGATATGGCTACCAAATCATGATGTACCTGTCATTTTACTTTTTGAGGAGTCTTTGTAATGTTCTGCACACCTGCTTTTCTTCACATTCCCACTGCTGTGTAAGAGTGAGTTTCTAGGGCTAGAGAGACAGCTCAGCTGTGAGGAGCACACATGTCTCTTGAGAGCACCTGGGTTCAGGTCCCACCATCCCCATAGCAGCTCACAACCACCTGTAATACAGGTTCCAAGACATCCAATTACCTCTTGTGGCATCCCTGAGCATGGGCTGTATGTATATACATGCAGGCAAAATACTTGTATACACAAAATATAATAAGTGTACATATATATGTGCAGTCAAAACAATCATGTACATAAAACATAATAAATAAACCATTTTAAATTTTTTAAAATTTGAAGAGGCCTAATTTTTCCACCAACTTGTCAATACATTTTGATCTCTTCTTTTTCTGATACTAGATAGAAAACATTTTAATACTGCAATTGTGATATGCTCAAATAATATTCCAGTGTTTGGCGATATCTCATGCATCAGGGAGTCAAGGAAGGAACCATGTCCGTCTGCTGTGCTGCACTGGGCAAGCCCTGTCTCAGTGTGGCTCCCTGGACTCTAGACACCCATGCTTCATCATGCAGTTATCTTTAGAGGAATGGCATTCTTTCCCACCACCTGCACCAGGGCCTGCTCTCCTCAAACTCTGAGTTACTCCTTTCCACAAAATGGCTCTGTAGCTACTTGTACAAATCTCTTTAAAAAAAAAAAAAAAACACAAATAAACAGAATCTGTGTATGTAGCCCTGACTGTCCTGGAGCTCTCTCTGTAAAGCACCCTGGCATGAACTCATTGAGATCTGCTTGCCTCTTTCTCCCAACTGCTAGTTTTAAAGGTGTGTGCTGCACAGCTGGATACATATGCTACTTTCAAGTTGTGCCCTCCACAGGGAATGTCAATTCTTGATTTCTGTCTTGAGCACCTGGGTTTGCAATTTTCATGATGAATTTTCTGACTTAGTGTAATTTTTGCTACCACTGAAAGCCTTCTAAAACCCTGAAAAATGTTATTTCTAGAAGCTAGAGTTAATGTTTCATACATGATGCTTCTCTAGTCAGCCATGTAGACATCCAGATCCTTTGCTATTTTTAAGAAACAGGGTATGGTAGGAGGATGAGTAAAAATGCTCTGAAAGACTTTATGCTGACCTGAAGTCCACCCCAAGATTCATTACAATCCCATTCTACACCTCCTTAGTTAATTCCTGACTGACTGCATCATCTCCTGCCAGCCTTCAAAGCAGACTCCAGCCAGGTCATAGGAGATTTAAAAGAATAGGAAGTCTACCAACACTGGATTCCCACCCTGAATAGTTCAAGGATGATGTTCTTATTCGTTATCTAAAATCCTCCTCTGTCTCCCTTGACCCACAGGAGATCATCTTGTCTTTCATTTATATAAAATGTTGTTTGGCAGTCACTTCTGCCTTCCTGTACTCTGGCCAAGAATGAGGGCCATGGCTCAGTGGTATCTCAGCTTTTCCCATTATTCCTAGAAGGATAAGAAGACCTGGTCTGAGAATAGAAACTCTTCTGTTTTATCCCTTCATAATATGCTTTGAAGCCAGATATGAGTTTATCTGCCATAAAAGTCAACTGTTTATGAATATATAAATATATACAAATGTTTGTCTACAAGTTTTATGTGCACCATACGAGTGCAGTGCACACAGAGGCCAGAAGAGGGCATCTGATCCCTTGGAACTAGGGTTACACACAGTAGTGAGCTGCCATATGGGTGCTAAGAACTGAATCTGTGCTCTCTGCAAGAGCATCCAATGCTCTTAACAACTGAGCCATCTCCCCAGAACCCGAAGTGTCTTCCTCACCAACTCAGAGCTTCACCTGTCAGTAGAGTAGCTAACTGTCTTCCCAAAGACCCAGATCTTGCCTGTGTTTGTGCTTGTGGATCTGTTGATAATCTGATAACATTAGCTTCTTAGTTACGTTTATTTAGAAAGCACATTTCTCCAGATTCTTTTCAGAGAGTTTAGCTGGCACATCCTTTGTTTAAACCTCAAAACCTCTATAAGTAAGAAGAGACAAAAAGCAGAATTCTATAACTTGTAAGTGTTCAGAAGAAACATTAACATATGCAAAACATTAGTGTGCTGTTAGGAATCTAAGCACAGCCCTTAACAGAATAGCTGTGTTGGCTTTTTCTTACTTTGTCAGCAAAATTATTATTTACTTATTAGTATTATTGTTTAATTAATCAAATTTGTTCCCTGACAGTTTCAAACATGTTTATTTTATGTAATGATTACTCTTACCCCCTACTATCCCTGATTTCACTGCCACCTATAACTATCCATCCAGTTCATATGAATCTCTTTTCCATACTATTTTTATTTGTTTTGGTGTGTGGCCCAAAGAGTTCAAGCAGTACTGTCCAAGTGACCATGGGTTTGGAACTATCCACTGGAGTGTGGTAGGGTCAGCAGTAGGCACAAAACTCAAGACTTTTCCTCTCCCAGAATTTACCAATAGCCAATAATTCAACAATGAAGCATTGGGTCTTATGAGCCACTGCCCCATTAATCACTGATTATTGACAGGGCAGATCTTGTACATGTTCAGTGAAACTAACTACATCTGCTATGAGGTTGTAAAACTCAATGGCTGTCCTAGGCTTTGGAGGATAACATTCTACAGACATTCTCCCATCTTCCTGCTCTTACATTCTTCCTGTCCCTTTTTCTCAGTTTTCCCTAAGCCTTACAGGTGGTGGCACATGATTCCTTAGTGCTGGTCCATCAATCATTATGTATTCTCAGCATTTTGGATAGCCATGGGACTGCGCATTCACTACCACTAGATGCAGAGAGGCTTATCTGATTAAGGATGATAAAATAGCTTTGGTACATATATCATAAACATAGATATTTAGAAGGCAGTTTGATGTCATTTCAATGAGTTAAACAATAGCAGTATAAGTTTTTCCCTCATAGCTATGAACTTTCCAGTCATGGGTGATTAAATGGTTTTACAACACCAGGCATGGATTCCTTCTCAAGCAGCAGGCCTCAAGTGTAACACAAGGGTATAAATAGGTGCGTCATTGTTACACAAGGTAGACATGTTTGCTTGGCAGGTTGCTTTTGTAGTTCATAGTGTTGAAAGTTAGGAAAGACTGTTGATAACAGAAAACACCCTCAGCACCACCCCAGTAACCTCTATAGTTCCTACAATACTTTGATATCTCACCCTAGGGAGAAAGTTTCCAACTCAGTTCCAGATTGTTTCTCTGAACATTTGACCATGGTATGTCCTTTCTTCAGCCATATGCTCTGATTCTCTATTTCTTATGGCCAACATGAATAACAGTCTTTGCTAGAGGACTAACAAGAGCTTGTCCTGTTTGAGGGAGAAGAGTTTCTTCTCAAAAAATGTGGATGGCATGTGTGATAATGACACCTGAGATGGTCCTCCAGACCCTGGTGCACATATACATGAACACAAACACACACATATGGGTGTATGCATACATACATGCATTAAAATGTACCAGTAACACATACTGGAGGAGAACATGGCCCCTTTAACAGACAGCACTGAGAAACGGAGGTGTCTAATTGTACAAGACTGATACTATACCCCTGTCTCTCACTCTAGACAAAACCTAACATAGAATGGAACACACTCCATTCTGGTCCCAACTAATGCTTCTTCTCATAAGTGAATCTGAGTTTTGAATTTTTAGTTTTGTGTGTTTGTATTGGAATGTCTATAGAGGCCAGGGAGATAGTCAGGGACCAGTGATGTGGGAAGGCCTTAAGAGACAAGAGACAGTAGAACACATGCCAATAAAAATAGGGAGGTAGACTATTGTGGTAGAAATGTTTGCAGGGAACTAGCAGTAGGGGAATGGAGAATAATACAGAGTGGAGGGGAGAGTTAATCAAAACTAGTGATGTGTTATAAGTTAACTGGAGACTGATCATTTTCTACACTAGATTACAAGCATAATAAGAAGAGTCTGAATGGATGTACTCTGCATTGGCAGTGCAGCTCCCAGAAGCTATAGACAATTAAACAAAACCCTAGTTCAGAGTATGTGATGAAAACCCTATGAGATGTCCACAGGTCTCCATAACAACACACACTATTAGCTTCTCTTTTGATTGCCCATCAGACCCAGCTAGTAAGACCCTACTGCCAAAAACATCATTTGATTTTGTCATAGGACATAGAGAAAAGAAGCCAGTAGTACAACCAGTTTTATGTTGCCTATAACTACCTACCATGCTTATGAAAGCAACACTAATTAAACTCAGTTGGATGAACACACACATACAAAATGAGTTCCAGAACAGTCAGGGCTCCATAGTGAAACTATTTTGAAAGACAAAAATGAAGAATAAAAGTATAAAAATAAAAATGATGAAAACAGAATATTTTTTTAAAAGCCCGGTAACATTCAAGGTATTTTCATTAAAAAAAGAATCTTCAAGAGAGATTCTTGAAAAAAGGAAGATGTAGAACAGTGCATAAAATGAAAGATAGACAGAGAGAGATGAAAACAGGGTTTAGAGAGACCAGCAGATGGAAGGAAATCAGGAGATCACCAGTCTATCATCATTGCTCCAGGTGATAGCCAGATGAGCACTGGAATCATCAGCTCATACTCCTTTTCTGGATCTTAGCACTTCATCCACATAAGATCCTGAGAGCAGACAGTCTGCCAGGACTGGTGATCACCACATCTACCAAAGAGCAGAAAGTCAGGCAAGATTGATGGTCACCACATCTACCCAGGAGAGGACAGTCAGTCAAGACTGATGGTCACCACATCTACCCAGGAGAGGACAGTCAGGACTAATGATCACCACATCTACCCAGGAACAGACAATCAGGACTGATGATCAACACATCTACCCAGGAGCTACCAGATAGTCAGTCAGGACTGATGGTCACCATATATATCCTGGAGAGGACAGTCAAGACTGATGATCACCACACTCCACTGATGCCTCCTTATTTCTAATATGCTGTTTCTTTTTATACCTATCAGTTCTGGTTCTACTCTGCTATGAAACACATCATTCCACACACCCTTATCTCAAACCAACTTTTAACGAACCCCACAAACACAGGGATAGGAATTTACACAGCGATTGACACCTGGACACATTGAAATTGGGCTCGGTGAAACAGACAAGGAACTAGGTGGTGAGTCCATTGTTGTGAATACAGCACCATCATACCCAGAGACATGTATAAATCTAAGTGCAGACAGCAGAAGAAAGAGGTAAAAACAAACTAATCTCGACCTTCCCATAGAGGCAGAAGCTACCAAAGGACCAGATGGTGATTAGAGTAACAACAAAGCTGAAGGGCTGAACCCATGAGTTACTGGAACATGTTCAAGTGGGTAATTCCCAAGTAAGAAATGAACACGTTCAAATGATTCAGAGCATTAGGTGAGAATTTCCTTCTTCAAAAACACAAATTAAATATGGAAATGGTCCACAAACAGGAAGAGTCTTTCTGATTGGCCCAACATTGGAGATCTGTCATATAAAAGGTCCTGACGGGAAGAACTTGCTACACTGTTGAAAATTCAACTGTGAACAAAGTATCTCGCTGGACACTTGATACCATGATCCTCTGCAGCTGCCCACCTTGCTGTCAGCCTAGCTGCTGCAAGACCACCTGCTGCAAGACCACCTCTTGCTGTGAAGCCAGCAGCTGCCCTGAGTCCATCTGCTGCCAGCCTTGCTGTCCCCCAAGTTGCTGCAGCATACCCTACTGCCAGTGCAGCTGCTGCAACATCAAGTCTGTCAGCAACTGCTGCCAGACCTGCTGCCCACCAACCTGCTGTGAAAGCACATGCTGCAAGACCACCTGTTGCAAGCCAACCTGTGTGAGCATCTGCTGCAGCACACCCTGCTGCCAGCCCTGCTGCTGTGAGCCCAGCTGCTGCCAGCCCAGCTCCATAAAAATCAACTGTCAACCAACTTGCTGTGAAACCAGTTGCTGCAAGAATACCTGTTGCAAAACAAATTGTGTGACCAGTGGTTGCAGCACACCCTGCTGCCAGCCCTGCTGCTGTGTACCCATCTGCTGCTGTGTGCCCACCTGCTGCCAGCCCTGCTTCTTACAGCTCTGTTGCCAACCAACTTGCTGTGAAACCACCTGCCACAAGTCCACCTCTTTTCAACCAACCTGTGTGAGCATCAGCTGCAGCACACCCTGCTGTCAGCCCTCTTGCTGCTGACCAACTCCACAAAGGAACATCCACACTGCCATGCTCTGGGGAGAGCTGATGTGCCCTAGCTGCATGAAGCCACATACAACCTTTGCTGACCACCTTCATGTTCTCACCAGGAAACCTGACCAATGTAAATTCCTACTTAAGTGTTGGAAATGCTTTGGGGAAGGATGGAGTCCCTCACCCTCACTCTCCTCATATCCGAAGATTATGGATCCTGTGCCATCTTCATGGGGGGCTGATGTGAAGGTCTGGAATCAATCTAAATTCTGAGCCAAGATCTTTATATCTCTCACCAAATAACTTAACAAAACACTTCCCCAAAATAACTTTATTTAACCACTTATCTTCTCAACTGGATTTTCTTCTGTATTTCTCCAGATTTTTATGTACTGTTTCCTTTTTCATGGTCACTTGTGAGTTGTGTCCCTGTAAGCAAGAAATTTTAATAAACTCTGTGCTATCATCATTCCATTTTCTCTGTGATTTTATTTTGATAAATCACTTAATAAAAAATCCACAGAGTCAACAGACTTTCAAATGCTCAACATGGTGCCCTGCACTAGTAACATCAGCATATGGTGAACAGCAGATCCATGGAGAGTTTCTATCTGGAATAATTGGAAGTTAGTGTCCATTGTTTGTGATCTTCCTAGTTCCTCCACCTCAGCTCCCATAAACTAAGGGTCAGTTCTCTCCTTTGATGTCTGACTTTTATAATATCATTTGGGTGGAATCATTTATAACAGTGGCTTTTCTGTCATATTTTCTTTATCATTTACTTGTCAAAGAGCATCTCAGTTTCAGCCACATCTTATCACTTCTTAATTAGAGTGGGATAAACTTGGGAGTGTCAATATCCCTCTAGGGTTCTGATTTCCACCATATCATTTGCTAGAAAATGGGTGTGTAAGATTATCATATTGAATGAAATAAACTAAACTCAATAAGACAAAATATCAACCAAGTACTCTCATTTGGAAACCCAAGATTTTATAGAGAAACACAAATACTATAGATTATCTGTGAGAAAGAGGGCCACTGTCAAGGGAGGATCTATGAAAGAGCAAATATCATCAAAGTACATGTGTACATGATATACTTAAAGGGACTTCATAGATTTCCTCACTATATTCAATAAATGGGCATGATGAAAAATAAAATTTAAATTAAAAAAGGATTCTGATTTCAGTGAACTTGAACAGATACCCTGAGTTATGGCTACTGGGTCATAAAATGTTTTAACTTTTGTGTAGTTTTGTTTTTGAGGTGTCTTTGTAATGTTCTGCACACCTGATCTTTTTCTTCATATTCTCAATGTTGTGTAAGAGTCCATGTTTCTTGGGCTAGAGAGATGACTCAACTGTTAAGAGCACACATGGCTCTTGAGGAGCACATGGGTTCAATTCCCAGCCTCCACACAGCAGCTCACAACCACCTGTAATTCTACTTGCTAGATATCCAGAGCCGTCTTCTGACATCTATGGGCATGTACTATACATACATATACGCAGGCAAAACATTCATATACGTAAGACATAATAAATACATCATTTTAATTTTTTTAAAGTTTGAGAGTCCCAATTTCTCCACTTATTATAAACACCTTTTGATCTCTACTTTTTCTGATACTAGATAGACAACATCCTAATATGGCAATTGTTGTTATGCAGTCAAATAATATTCCAGTGCTTGGTAATTTCTCATGCCACCAGGGAAAAATAAAGGAGACAAGGAAGGAACCATGTCCCTCTGCTGTGCTGCACTGGGCAAGCCCTGTCTCAGTGTAGCTCCCTGGACTCTAGACTCCCATGCTTCATCCTGCAGTTATCTTTAGAGGAATGGCATTCTTTCCCACCACCTGCACCAGAGCCTGCTCTGCTCAATCTCTGAGTTACTCCTTTCCACAAGTTGCCTTTACACATAATGACTCTGTAGATACTTGTGCTAATCTCTTTTTAAAAATAAACAAAACAGCCTGGCAGTGGTGGCACATGCCTTTGATACTAGCACTCAGAAGGCAGGTAGAACTCTGTGAGTTCGAGGCCTGCCTTGTCTGTAGAGCAAGATCCAGGACAGAGACAAAAACTACACAGAGAAACCCTGTCTCAAAAAACAAAACAAAACAAATTAAATCAATGAACAAAACAGAATCTCAGCACCCAGAAAGCAGAGGCAGGCAGATCTCTGTGAGGATGAGGCCAGCCTAGTCTCCAAAGCAAGTTCCCCGAAAGGTACAAAGCTACACAGAGAAACCCTGTCCCAAAAAAAACAAAAACGAAAAAACCCCAAAAAACAAACAAACAAACAAAAAACCCAGAATCTCTCTATGTAGTCCTGTATGCCTTCAGAGTAGTGGGACTAGGAATAATTGTAATTTATTTGAGGGGATAAAAACTCACAAACATACCGATGATCACACACTTTATTTCTCTCAAGTTCTCTTCTTCTACCTCTCTTTTTCTACCTTTTTTCTTTCTTCTGCCTCCCCTTATATATCATCCCAATGAAAAGCAATAAAGCTGCATTTGAGGGTCAGAGCACATTTCTTGAGCAAACCATAAGTAGCAGAGCCATTTACCATGGCAACACACAGGCAGAGACATGGTGTTTGGTACTTTCCCAGTCAGTTGCATTGAAAGCATCCTAAACCTAATAATTATTTGTTTATCCTGATTGGAACTCCAGATCACAGGGAAGGGAGCTTGTAACCCTTTATTTGTTGCACAAATGCTAAATGGTCTTATAATAAAAACCCAGAGCCTGATACTATGATAATGCTGAAAGATCAGAGAGACAAAGGAACAAGCCACTAAAGAAACTTCTCACCACTACCGAATCCTCAGGACAAATGGAAGGTGAGACCCTATCTCCATCAATCCTCTGACTGAAAGCCTCTGAGTCTTCAGTCAAAAAAGGGGCTTAGTTTTTGTCTCCTCTGGCCTTATATATCTTTCTCCACCCAGCCATATCACTTTCTTCCTAGTGCTGGGATTAATGGCATGTTGCTTCCCAAATACTGGTAACAACGACATGAGATCTCAAGTGCTGGGATTAAAGGTGTGTGCCACCAACTGCCTGGCTCTGTTTCTCTCCTAGACTGAACCAAACTCATGTAGTTCAGTGTGGTCTTGAACTCACAGAGATCCAGATGAATCTCTGCCTCCAGAGTGCTAGGATTAAACGTTTGTGCCACCAACTGCCAGGTCTCTACATTTAATCTAATGGCTGCCTCTGTCCTCTGATCCTCAATCAAGCTTTATTTGATGTACAATATATAACCACATTTGTTCATAGCTGTGAGGCAAGATCGTCCTCTGTAGCCTTGGCTAATCGTGAAACATTTCCCACAGTTAGATGTACATAAAACTATTTCTTTCTGGGCCTGATTAAGTGATTGTTTTTGGGACATAAACAATAAACAGTTAGTTAGGTGACCTTTGAGTCTTTTATTAAAAATCTTAGATTAGAAGTTCATACAGAGAGATAATTGCTTGAAGAATTTGTGTACATCATTAGTCATTGTGTGAGTTATCAGTCAGACTTTTAACAAGCAGCAAAACTAGCACCAAAATTGTTTTGTGCCTGACTTTAGTTCCATAAATAAGACACCTGGGAATATGTCCCTGTGCATTTGCTGTGGATATTGAATCTTACAAAGCATTCAATCTAGTTTGAATTTGTTTTGCGGCCCAAAATCAGCCAATTGTATGGAGCTTGTCTTAGAATTGAGAAGATATTGCTGTTTTCTTTATGTCAGTCTGAGCTAATAATAAAAAACAGGGCCTAAGTGTCTTACAGTCCTCAAGGAATAATATATCTGATTATGATGAATATTTAGAATATTTTCTATTTATGAAAATTATACAGCTTAATGAGGAGTCATCTTTAGACAGACCACAGATATAAGTGCCCATAAGTTAGAGATATAATCATGAAGTTACATGTACACATTACATGAAAATGCATGGTCATGGGGAGATGCCACAGCTGTTTTGCACATGTGAATTTACAGACAGAAGCAGCCAGTTTCCAGAGTCTATGGTCCTGTAAGACTTGCTTGAAAGGAGTTCTCCCATCAGAGAGTTATTCATCTGATGGGTTGGCATGTGAATCCTCAATTGCCATCTGCTGGTATTTATGTCATGGCCAGCAACAGCTCCTGACAGTTTGCTTACAGGTATCATGGGTACCATATGAGTACAGTGCCCTCAGAGGCCAGAAGAGGGCATCTGATCCCCTGGGACTGGAGTAATAGACAGTTGTGAACCACCATATAGGTGCTGAGAACTGAATCTGGGCTCTCTGCAAGAGCATCCAGTGCTCATAACAACTGAGCCACCTCCACAGCCCCCAAAGTATCTTCCTCACCAACTCAAAGCTTCACCTATGATGTCTTTGAAAGTCCCAATGTCTCTGTCAGTAGAGTAGCTGGCTGTTTTCCCAAGGACCACGGAACTCGCCTATTTTTGTGCTTGTAGATCTGGTGATAATCTGGTAGCATTAGCTTCTTGGCTATGTTTAGTTGGCAGGCACACATCTCCAGCTTCTCTTCAGTGAGTTTAACTGGCACATCCCTTTTTGCTCTTAAAACCTCTATAAGTATAAAGAGACAAAGGCGGAATGCTATAACTTATAAGTGCTCAGGAGAAATGTTAACATATGCAAAACATTAGGGTGCCACTATGGATCTAAGCATAGACCTTTAAGAGAATAGCTGTGTTGCCATTTTTTCACTTTTTGAGCAGTTTTAATATTTATTATTAATATTGTTATTTAACTAATTAATTAAATTCATTTCCTGACAGTTTCAAACAGGTGTGTAATGCATGCTAATTTCTCTCATCCTCTATTTTCCCTGGTTTCACTGTCAATCCATGTCTCCCCATCCTCTTCATACAAATCTCTTCCATACTCATTTTTATTTGATTTGATGTGTGGCCCAAAGATTTCAAGCAGGGTTGTCCAAGTGCCCAGGGGTTTGGAGCTATCTACTGGAGCCTGGTGTGCTCAGCAGTGGTCCCCAAACTGAAGACAATGACTCTTCCTCTCCCAGAATTTATCAATAGTCAATAGTTCTGCAATAAAGCACTGGGTCTTATCCATGGTTGATTATTGACCGGGCCAGTGTTGTGCATGTTCCGTGAACGTCACCACAGCTACTATGAGTTTGCAAAAGTCAATGGGCTGTGAGATGTCCTCAATGCTATGAATATATGTTGCTATGATTGACTGATAAATAAAACGCTAATTGGCCAGTAGCCAGGCAGGAAGGATAGTGTAGGCGGGACAAGGAGAGAGGAGAATGCTGGGTGGAAGAAGGCTGAGTCAGGACATGCTGCCAGCTACCACAATGAGTAGCAAGATGTAAGTTGCCAGTAAGCCACGAGCCTCGTGGCAAGATATAGATTAATAGAAATGGGCTGAGTTTAAGTGTAAGAACTAGACAGTGGTAGGCCTGAGCTAATGGCTGAGCAGTTTAACTAATATGAGCTTCTGAGTGATTATATTATAAGTGGTTGTGGGGTACATGGGGCTGGGCAGGACTGGAGAAAACTCCAGCTATATCAATGGAAGTCTTGGGCCTTGGAGAATAACATTTTGCAGACTTTCTCTCAACTTCCAACTCTCATATTCTTCCTGCCCCACTTTTTTCAGTAGTCTCTGAGCCTTACATTGAGTGGTATGAATGTCTTCCTGAGTTCTGGGCCATCAATCATGTATTCTCAGCATCGTGGGCAGTCATGAGACTGTGCCATATAGATTCAAGAGAGTGAGGAGGAAATGTATAATGAAAATATATTATTTGTATACAAGAAATTATTACAAGACATGGTGAAACAAGTCTTTAATCCTCACATTCTAGAATGAGAAGCAGGCAAATTTTTGTGAGATTAAGGCCAGTCTGGTCTACATAGTTTATTCTATGCCAGACAGGGCTACATAGTGATAGCTTGTACTGATAGGGGAAAAAAGATGAATCAAAAAATTGTGCCGGGTGGTGTGGCACACGCCTTTAATCCCAGCACTCAGGAGGCAGGGTCAGATGGATCTCTGTGAGTTCAAGGGCAGCTTGGGCCACAGAGTGAGTTCCAGAACAGGCAGCAAAATTACACAGAGATATCCTGTCTAAAAATAATAAAAAACAGAAATATGATTGAAAATATAATATTATAAGTAAAAACTGTAACTTTCAGGGTATTTTAATAAAAAATTCAAACAGGTGACCAAGACTGAAGAAGAACAGTGAAGAATATGAACGAGAAAGACCAGAAAATAAGAGACATGAAGACAGAGGTTGAGAGTGCAGGCAAATGGAGGAGCAAGCAACAGCTCATCAGGCAAAGATCACTGCCCCTGCTGATAGCCAGATGTGCAAGGGAGTAACCTGCTCACCCTCATTGTCTCAATCTAACCACTTACTGCCCACGAGTTCTCAGGAGCATAAAGACAGCACTGATGGTCACCACATCTACCCAGGAGCACACAGTCATGATTCATGATCACCACACTCCACTGATGCCTCCTCATTTCTAACATGTTGTTTCTTTTTATACCCATTGGTTATGATTCTACTCTGCTATGAACACATCATTCCACACACCCTTATCTCAAACCACCTTTAAATGAGCTCCACAAAAACAGGGATAGGAATTTACACAGAGATTGACACCTGGGACAGTTTAGAATTGGGCTCAGTGGGCAAATAGACAGAGAACAAGGTGGTGAGTCCATCATTGTGAATACAGCACCGTCATGGCCAGAGACATTTATAAATCTAAGTGCAGACAGCAGAAGAAAGTTGTAAGACCAAACTAATTTTGACTTTCCCATAGAGGCAAGAACTACCAAAGGACCAGATGACAATTAATAACAACAAAACCTGAAGGGCTGAACCCTGGAGTAATTAGAATGAGTTCAAGTATGCTATCCCCAAATAAGAAATGAACACTTTCAAATGATTCAGAGCATTAGGTGAGAATTTCCTTCTTCAAAAACACAAATTAAATATGGAAATGACAAACAAAGAGGAAGAGCCTTTCTGATTGGCCCAAACCTTGGAGGCCTGTTGCATAAAAGGCGCTGAGTAGAAGAACTTGCTACACTATTGAAAACCCAACTGGGAACAGAGTATCACCCTCCACACCTGATACCATGATCCTCTGCAGCTGCCCACCTTGCTGTCAGCCTAGCTGCTGCAAGACCACCTGCTGCAAGACCACCTCTTTCTGTGAAGCCAGCAGCTGCCCTGAGTCCATCTGCTGCCAGCCTTGCTGTCCCCCAAGTTGCTGCAGCATACCCTGCTGCCAGTGCATCTGCTGCAACATCAAGTCTGTCAGCAACTGCTGCCAGACCTGCTGCCCACCAACCTGCTGTGAAAGCACATGCTGCAAGACCACCTGTTGCAAGCCAACCTGTGTGAGCATCTGCTGCAGCACACCCTGCTGCCAGCCCTGCTGCTGTGAGCCCAGCTGCTGCCAGCCCAGCTCCATAAAAATCAGCTGTCAACCAACTTGCTGTGAAACCAGTTGCTGCAAGAATACCAGTTGCAAAACAAATTGTGTGACCAGTGGTTGCAGCACACCCTGCTGCCAGCCCTGCTGCTGTGTGCCCCTCTGCTGCCAGCCCTGCTTCTTACAGCTCTGTTGCCAACCAACTTGCTGTGAAACCACCTGCCACAAGACCACCTCTTTTCAACCAACCTGTGTGAGCATCAGCTGCAGCACACCCTGCTGTCAGCCCTCTTGCTGCTGACCAACTCCACAAAGGAACATCCACACTGCCATGCTCTGGGGAGAGCTGATGTGCCCTAGCTGCATGAAGCCACATACAACCTTTGCTGACCACCTTCATGTTCTCACCAGGAAAACCTGACCAATGTAAATTCCTACTTAAGTGTTGGAAATGCTTTGGGGAAGGATGGAGTCCCTCACCCTCACTCTCCTCATATCCGAAGATTATGGATCCTATGCCTTCTTCATGGGGGGCTGATGTGAAGGTCTGGAATCAGTCTAAAATCTGAGCCAAGATCTTTATATCTCTCACCAAATAACTTAACAAAACACTTCCCCAAAATAACTTTATTTAACCACTTATCTTCTCAACTGGATTTTCTTCTGTACTTCTCCCAATTTTTATGTACTGTTTCCTTTTTCATGGTCATTTGTGAGTTGTGTCCCTGTAAGCAAGAAATTTTAATAAACTCTGTGCTATCATCATTCCATTTTCTCTGTGATTTTATTTTGATAAATCACTTAATAAAAAATCCACAGAGTCAACAGACTTTCAAATGCTCAACATGGTGCCCTGCATTAGTAACATTAGCATATGGTGAACAGCAGATCCATGGAGAGTTTCTATCTGGAATAATTGGAAGTTAGCGTCCATTGTTTGTGATCTTCCTAGTTCCTCCACCTCAGCTCCCATAAACCAAGGGTCAGTTCTCTTCTTTCATGTCTGACTTTTATAACATCATTTGGGTGGAATCATTTATAACAGTGGCTTTTCTGTCATATTTTCTTTATCATTTACTTGTCAAAGAGCATCTCAGTTTCAGCCACATCTTATCACTTCTTAATTAGAGTGGCATGAACTTGGGAGTGTCAATATCCCTCTAGGGTTCTGATTTCCACCATATCATTTGCTAGAAAATGGGTGTGTAAGATTATCATATTGAATGAAATAAACTAAACTCAATAAGACAAAATATCAACCAAATGCTCTCATTGGAAACCCAAGATTTTACAGAGAAACACAAATATTATAGATTGTCTGTGAGAAAGAGGGCCACTGTCAAGGGAGGATCTATGAAAGAGCAAATATCATCAAAGTACATGTGTACATGATATACTTAAAGGACTTCATAGATTTCCTCACTATATTCAATAAATGGGCTTGATTAAAAATGAAATTTACATTTAAAAAGGATTCTGATTTCAGTGAACTTGAACAAATACCCTGAGTTATGGCTACTGGGTCATAAAATGTTTTTACTTTTGTTTAGTTTTGTTTTTGAGGTGTCTTTGTAATGTTCTGCACACCTGATGTGCTTCTTCATATTCCCAATGTTGTATAAGAGTCTCAGTTTCTTGGGCTAGAGAGATGGCTCAGCTGTTAAGAGCACACATGGCTCTTGAGGAGCACATGGGTTCAATTCCCAGCCTCCACACAGCAGCTCACAACTACCTGCAATTCTACTTGCTAGGTATCCAGTGCCCTCTTCTGACATCCCTGGGTATGTGCTGTACATACATACATGCAGGCAAAACATTCATATACATAAAACATAATAAATAAATACTTTTAGTTTTTTAATGTTTGAAGTGCCTCATATTCTCCACACATGTATCAACACCTTTGGCTCTCTTCTTGTTCTGATACTAAACAGACAACATTCTAATACAGCAACTGTTATATGCTCAAATAATATTCCAGTGTTTGGTGATATCTCATGCTATCAGGGCAAAATTAAGGAGACAAGGAAGGAACCATGTCCGTCTGCTGTGCCACACTGGGCAAGCCCTGTCTCAGTGTAGCTCCCTGGACTCTAGACTCCCATGCTTCATCCTGCAGTTATCTTTAGAGGAATGGCATTCTTTCCCACCACCTGCACCAGGGCCTGCTCTCCTCAATCTCTGAGTTACTCCTTTCCATAAAATGGCTCTGTAGCTACTTGTGCGATTATTCTCTTTTTAATAATAAATGAAACAGCCAGGCAATATTGGCACATGCTTTTGATCCCAGCACTCGGGAGGCAGAGCCAGGTGGATCTCTGGGAGTTTGAGGCATGCCTGGTCTACTGAGTGATATCCATCACAGGCACCAAAACTACACAGAGAAACCCAGTCTCAAAAAACAACAACAACAAAAACCAGAATATCTCTATGTTGTCCTTCTGTATGCCTTCAGAGAAGCATGACTAGGAATAATTGCATTTCATCTGTGGAAATAAAAACTCACAAATACACTGATGTTCACACTCTATTTCTCTCAAGTTCTCTCCTTCTATCTCTCATTTTCTACCTCTTTCCTTTCTTCTGC
Source organism: Onychomys torridus (assembly GCF_903995425.1). Lineage (NCBI taxonomy): Eukaryota > Metazoa > Chordata > Mammalia > Rodentia > Cricetidae > Onychomys > Onychomys torridus. Next base: position 87,889,778 of record NC_050450.1, read on the forward strand.
TTCCCCTTACATATCATCACATCACAATGAAAAGCTGCATTTGAGGGTCAGTGTGCATTCCTTGAGCAAATAGCAGAGCCATTTACCATGGCAACACACAGGCAGAGACACGTGTTTGGCACTTTCCCAGGAAGTGGCATTGAAAGCATCCCAAACCTAAAAAAATGTTTATCTTGTTTGCAACCCCCAGATCACAGGGAAGAGAACTTGTAACCCTTTATTTGTTGTACAAATGCTAAATGGTCTTATAATAAAAACCCAGAGCCAGTTACTGTGGTAAGTGCTGAAAAATTAGAGTTATAAAGGAACAAGCCACTAGAAAAACTTCTCACCACTACTTAATCCTCAGGACAAATGGAAGGTGAGATCCTATCTCCATGAATCCTCTCACTGAAAGACACTGAGTCCTCAGTCAAAAAAGGGCCTTAGTTCTTGTCTCCTCTAGCCTTATATATCTTTCTCCACCCAGCCATATCACTTTATTCCTAGTGCTTGGCTTAATGGCATATATGCTTCCCAAATACTGGTAGTAAAGACATGAGATCTCAAGTGCTGGGATTAAAGGTGTGTGCCACCAACTGCCTGGCTCTGTTTCTCTCCTAGACTGAACCAATCTCATGTAGTTCAGTGTGGTCTTGAACTCACAGAGATCCAGATGGATCTCTGCCTCCCAAGTGCTAGGATTAAAGGTTGTGCCACCACTGCCTGGCCTCTATGTTTAATCTAGTGGCTGTCTCTGTCCTCTGATCCTCAAGCAAGCTTTATTTGATATACAATATATCACCATATTTATTCATGACTGTGAAGAAAGACCATCCTCTGTAGCTTTGGCTAATTGTGAAACTTTTCCCACAGTTAGATGTACCTAAAACTATTTCTCTCTGGATCTGGTTAAGTGACTAATTGTTATTTGGGGGCTAAACAATAAACAGTTAGTTATCTTACCTTTGAGTCTTGTATTAAAAATCTGAGGTTAGAAGTTCGTACAGAGAGATAATTTCTTGAGAAATTTGTGTAGAGCATTAGTCATTGTCTGTTTTATCAGCCAGACTTTTATCAGGCAGGGAAACTGGCACTAAAATTGTTTTGTGTCTGACTTTAGTTCCACAATCACACACCTGGGAATATGTCCCTGTGCATTTGCTGTGGAGATTGAATCTTACAGAGCATTCAATCTAGTTTGAATTTGTTCTGAGGCCCAAAATCAGCCAATGGTATGGAGCTTGTCTTAGAATTGAGAAGATATTGCTGTTTTCTTTATTTCAGTCTGAGCTAATAATAAAAAACAGGGCCTAAGTGTCTTACAGTCCTCAAGGAATAATATATCTAATTATGAAGCATATTCCAGTATATTTTCTATTTATGAAAATTATACAGCTTAATGAGGAGTCATCTTTAGACAGACCACAGATATAAGTGCCCATAAGTTAGAGATATAATCATGAAGTTGCATGTACATTAATGAAAATGCATGGTCATGGGGAGATGCCACAGCTGTTTTGCACATGTGAATTTACAGACAGAAGCAGCCAGTTTCCAGAGTCTATGGTCCTGTAAGACTTGCTTGAAAGGAGTTCTCCCATCAGAGAGCTATTCATCTGATGGGTTGGCATGTGAATCCTCAATTGCCATCTGCTGGTATTTATGTCATGGCCAGCAACAGCTCCTGACAGTTTGCTTACAGGTATCATGGGTACCATATGAGTACAGTGCCTTCAGAGGCCAAAAGAGGGCATCCAATCCCCTGGGACTGGAGTAATAGACAGTTGTGAGCCACCATATAGGTACTGAGAACTGAATCTGGGCTCTCTGCAAGAGCATCTAGTGTTCTTAACAACTGAGCTACTTCCACAGCCCCCAAAGTATCTTCCTCACCAACTCAGAGCTTCACCTATGATGTCTTTGAAAGTCCCAATGTCTCTGTCAGTAGAGTAGCTGGCTGTTTTCCCAAAGACCACAGAGCTTGCCTATTTTTGTGCTTGTAGATCTGTTGATAATCTGATGGCATCAGCTTCTTGGCTATGTTTAGTTAACAGGCACACTTCTACAGCTTCTCTTCAATGCATTTAACTGACACATCCCTTTTTTTAACCTTAAAACCTCTATAAGTATAAAAAGACAAAAGGCAGAATGCTATAACATGTAAGTGCTCAGGAGAATGTTAACATATGCAAAACATTAGGGTGCCACTATGGATCTAAGCATAGACCTTTAACAGAATAGGTGTGTTGCCATTTTTTTTAACTTTTTGATCAGTTTTATTAATTATTATTAATATTATTATTTATTAATTAAATTAGTTCTCTGATGTTAGAAAATGTTTATAATGCATACTGATTACTCTCACCCCCTACTTTCCCTGATTTCACTGCCAATCCATGTCTATACATCCCCTTCATATAATTCTTTTCCTTACTCATTTTTATTTGATTTGGAGTATGGTCCACAGATTTCAAGCAGGGTTGTCCAAGTGACCATGGGTATGGAGCTATCCACTTGAGCATGGTCAGCTCAGCAGTGGACACAAAACCAGAAAACAATGACTCTTCCTCTCCCAGAATTTATCAATAGACAATAATTCTGCAATAAAGCACCAGGTCTTATGAGCTCCTTTCCCATCAATGGTTGGTTATTGACAGGGCCAGTCTTGTGCATATTCAGTGAAAGTCACTACAGCTGCTATGATGTTGTGAAAACCAATGGAAGTCTTGCGCCTTGGAGAATAACATTTTGTAGACTTTACCATCTTCCAAATCTCACATTCTTCCTGCCCTTTCTTTCAGTAGTCTCTGAGCCTTACATTGGGTGGTATAAATATCTTCCTTAGTTCTGTATCATGAATTATTATGTATTTTCAGCATCTTGGGCAGACATGAGATTGTGCTATATAGATTCAAGACAGTGAGGAGGAAATGTATAATAAAAATATATTATTTTTATATATGAAATTATTACCAGGTATAGTGAAACACAACTTTAATTCTCACATTCAAGGGACAGAGCATGCAAATCTTTGTGAGATTGGGAAAAGCCTGGTCTACATAGTTTATTCCAGGCCAGCCATGGCTACATAGTGAAACCTTGTGTTGAAAGGAAAAAAATGATGAATCCAAGAACAATAAATAAAAATGATGATAATAACATATTTTATATAAAACCTTTAACTTTCAAGGTTTTTTAAAAGAAATCTCCAAACTGGTGCCTGAAGAGTGAAGAATATGAACAAGAAAGACCAGACAGCAAGAGACACAAAGACACAGGTTGAGAGAACAGGCAGATGGAAGAGCAAACAGGAGATCACCAGGATAAGATTACTGGCCCTGCTGACAGACAGATGTGCACAAGAGTCACTGTTTACCCTCCTTGGTCTGGATCTCAGCACTTCCTGCACATGAGCTCCTAGGAACAGACAGTCAATCAGGACTGATAGTCACCACATCTACCCAGGAGAAGACAGACAGTGAGATTGATAGACACCACATATACCATAGAGCAGACAGTCTGTCAAGACTGATGGTAAACGGTAACCACATCTACCCAGCAAAAGACAGTCAGGATTGATGGTCATATCTACCCAAGAGAGGAAAGTCAGTCTGGACTTATGGTCACAACATCTACACAGGAGAATACAGTCAGATAGGACTGATGGTTCACCACATCTACACAGGACAGGATAGTAAGGACTATTGATCACCACATTGACCCAGGAAGACTCAGTCAGGATTGATCATCTATATATCTACCAAGAGCAGAAAGTCGGCCAGGACTGATGGTCTCCATATCTACCCAGGAGAGGACAGTGAAGACTGATGGTCACCAGACTCCACTGATGCCTCCTTATTTCTAATATGCTGTTTATTTTATACCCATCAGTTCTGGTTCTACTCTGCTATGAAACACATCATTCCACACACCCTTATCTCAAACCAGCTTTAAATGAACACCACAAACAAAGGAAAAGGAATTTACACAGATATTGACACCTGGACACTTTAGAATTGGGCTTTGTGGGCAAACACACAGATAACTAGGTAGTGAGCACATTGTTGTGAATACAGCACCATCACACAGGACCATCATACCCAGAGACATGTGTAAATCTAAGTGCAGATAACAGAAGAAAGTTGTAAGAGGCAGGAGCTACCAAAGAACGAGATGGTGATTAGATAACAACAAAGCTGAAGGGCTGAACCCATGAGTTATTGGAACATGTTCAAGTGGGTGGTTCCCAAGTAAGAAATGAACACGTTCAAATGATTCAGACCATTAGGTGAGAATTTCCTTCCTCAAAAACACAAACTAAATATGGAAATGGTACACAAAGAGCAAGGGTCTTTCTGATTGGCCCAAACATTGGAGAATGGTTGTATAAAAAGGCGCTGAGTAGAAGAACTTGCTACACTATTGAAAACCCAACTGGGAACAGAGTATCACCCTCCACACCTGATACCATGATCCTCTGCAGCTGCCCACCTTGCTGTCAGCCTAGCTGCTACAAGACCACCTCTTGCTGTGAAGCCAGCAGCTGCCCTGAGTCCATCTGCTGCCAGCCTTGCTGTCCCCCAAGTTGCTGCAGCATACCCTGCTGCCAGTGCAGCTGCTGCAACATCAAGTCTGTCAGCAACTGCTGCCAGGCCTGCTGCCCACCAACCTGCTGTGAAAGCACATGCTGCAAGACCACCTGTTGCAAGCCAATCTGTGTGAGTATCTGCTGCAGCACACCCTGCTGCCAGCCCTGCTGCTGTGAGCCCAGCTGCTGCTGTGTGCCCACCTGCTGCCAGCCCAGCTCTATAAAAATCAGCTGTCAACCAACTTGCTGTGAAACCAGTTGCTGCAAGAATACCAGTTGCAAAACAAATTGTGTGACCAGTGGTTGCAGCACACCCTGCTGCCAGCCCTGCTGCTGTGTACCCACCTGCTGCTGTGTGCCCACCTGCTGCCAGCCCTGCTTCTTACAGCTCTGTTGCCAACCAACTTGCTGTGAAACCACCTGCCACAAGACCACCTCTTTTAAACCAACCTGTGTGAGCATCAGCTGCAGCACACCCTGCTGTCAGCCCTCTTGCTGCTGACCAACTCCACAAAGGAACATCCACACTGCCATGCTCTGGGGAGAGCTGATGTGCCCTAGCTGCACGAAGCCACATCTCAGCCTTTGCTGACCACCTTCATGTTCTCACCAGGAAACCTGACCAATGTAAATTCCTACTTAAGTGTTGGAAATGCTTTGAGGAAGGATGGAGTCCCTCACCCTCACTCTCCTCATATCCGAAGATTATGGATCCTGTGCCATCTTCATGGGGTGCTGATGTGAAGGTCTGGAATCAGTCTAAAATCTGAGCCAAGATCTTTATATCTCTCACCAAATAACTTAACAAAACACTTCCCCAAAATAACTTTATTTAACCACTTATCTTCTCAATTGGATTTTCTTCTGTATTTCTCCAGATTTTTGTGTACTGTTTTCTTCCTTCTGTTCACTTATGAGTTGTGTCCCTGTAAGCAAGAAATTTTAATAAACTCTGTGCTATCATCATTCCATATTGTCTATCATTTTATTTTGATAAATCACTTAATGAAAAGTCCACATAAACAATAGACTTTCTAGTGTTCAACGTGGTACCCTGCTTTAGTAACACTAGCATTGTGGTGAACACTAGATCCATGGAGAGTTTCTTGCTAGAATAATTGAAAATACCCAATGGTTGCCATCTTCCTAGTTCCTCCACCTCAGCTCCCATAAACCAAGGGTCGGTTCTCTCCTTTGATGTCTGACTTTTATAACATCATTTGGGTGGAATTATTTACAACAGTGGCTTTTCTGTCATATTTTCTTTATCATTTACTTGTCAAAGAGCATCTCAGTTTCAGCCACATCTTATCACTTCTTAATTAGAATGGCATGAACTTGGGAGTGTCAATATCCCTCTAGGGTTCTGATTTCCACCATATCATTTGCTAGAAAATGGGTGTGTAAGATTATCATATTGAATGAAATAAACTAAACTCAATAAGACAAAATATCAACCAAATGCTCTCATTTGGAAACCCAAGATTTTACAGAGAAACACAAATATTATAGATTGTCTGTGAGAAAGAGGACCACTGTCAAGGGAGGATCTATGAAAGAGCAAATATCATCAAAGTACATGTGTACATGATATACTTAAAGGGACTTCATAGATTTCCTCACTATATTCAATAAATGGGCATGATGAAAAATAAAATTTAAATTAAAAAAGGATTCTGATTTCAGTGAACTTGAACAAATAAATACCCTGAGATATGACTACTGGTTCATAAAATACCTTTACTTTTGTTTGGTTTTGTTTTTGAGGCATCTTTGTAATGTTCTGCACACCTGATCTTCTTCATATTCCCACTACTGTGTAAAAGTTCCATTTGTGAGGCTAGAGAGATGGCTCAGCTGTTAAGAGCACACATGTCTGTTGAGGAACACCCGGATCCAATTCCCAGCATCCACATAGAAGCTCACAACCACCTGGAATTGTACATCCAAAACATCCAATACCCTCTTCTGACATCCCTGAGCATGTGCTGTACATACATACATGCAAGCAAAATATTCATATACATAAAACATAATAAATAAATCATTTTAATTTTTTTTTAATTTGAAGAGCCCCAATTTCTCCACATACATGTCAACACCTTTCACTCTCTTCTTTTTCTGATACTAGACAGACAACATTCTAATACTATGATTTGTAAACAATCAAATAATATTCCAGTGCTTGGTGATATCTTATGCCATCAGGGAAAAATAAAAAAGACAAGGAAGGTGTCCCTCTGCTGTGCTGCACTGTGCAAGCCCTGTCTCTATGTAGCTTGCTGGACTCTAGACTTCCATGCTTCATCATGCAGTTTTCTTTAGTGAAATGGCATTCCTCCTTGCCACCTGCACCAGGGCCTGCTCTCCTCATCTCTCAGTTACTCTTTTCTGCAAGTTGCCTGTTACACAAGATGGCTCTGTAGCTACTTGTGTTATTCTCTTTAAACAACAACAACAACAAAAGCAGAGTCTCTCTGTAGCCATGGCTGTCCTGGAGCTCTCTCTGTAAACTTCCCTGGATTGGACTCAAAGAGATCTGCTTGCCTCTGCCTCCCAATTACTGGGATTAAAGATATGATGATGCACACTTGATACCTGTGCTACTTTTAAGTTGCACCCTCTAAAGGGTCTGACCTCTTCACTTCTGTCTTGAACACTTGGATGTGCAGTTTTAGTGACAAGATTTCTTACTGAGTGTAAATTTTTGCTACCGTTTAAAGCTCTCTCAAACCCAGAAAATGTCTTTTTCTGGAACCCAGAGTTCAGATTTCATACATGACCCTTCTCTAGACAGCCATGAAGACATCCAGGACCTTGGCTATTCCTAGGAAACAGAGTACTGTAGGAATCCGAGGTAAAGGGCTTCTGCTCTAAGAGACACTATGCTGACCTGAAGTCCACCCTGAGATTCATTACCATCCTATTATACACCTCCGTAACTAATTCCTGCCTGCCTATGTTACCACCAGCCAGCCAGCTTTCAACCCAAACTCCAGCCAGGTCATGGGAGAGTTAAAGGAATAGGAAGTCCACCAACACTGAATTTCCACCCTGAATGGTTCAAGGATGATGTTCTTATTCGTTATCTAAAATCTTCCTCTGTCTCCCCTGACCCACAGGAAATCCTCTTATCCTTCTTTTATAGAAAATGTTGCATGGCCTGTCACCTCTCCCTTCCTGTACTCTGGCCAAGAATGAGGGCCATGGCTCAGTGGTATCATAGCTTTTCCCATGACTCCCAAAGGGATAAGAAGACCTGGTTTGGCGTCATGCTGGTGGCTGTGTCAGAGTGGCAGTGGATGGCAATTGAAATTCAAGATGTCAGCCCATCAGAAGGAAACTCTCTGATGGGTCAATCTCAGTTAGGCAAGGCTGTGAGACCACAGACCCTGAAATGTCTTTTGCTTCTGCTATGCCTTCACATGCTTGTTGATACTGTCTTTCTCTGGTATCTGGCATGGTGTGAATGCATGTGGGAGATACCCACTGCCTGTGGTGTAGTGTGTTTATCTCATGGAAACATCCCATTCTACTGGGCGTTTTTACCTATGAATTTTCATGAAGATTATATTTCTGTAAATTGTACTAATTGATAATAATAATGAAAGTATATACTGAATTTTGATGAATAAATACAAATACAAGGAAATGTTACATAGCTAGGGCCTATGAGTTAATCCTAAGAAGTTGCATTAGATCAAAGCCCAAGTTAATGATTAAGGAAAACAAATGAGTCCCCCAGGAGTCAGGCTGACTCTGATTTTCTTAATGCAGAAAAGTTGCAGTCATGGGTTTCAGTGTGCACCATTAGCTGAAACAAAGCTTCAAAATAGCTTCAGGTTAAACCAGATACTTTACTAATAGTTTTAAGATAAATAACCCCAGAAAACAATCTAAACTTCACAAGGACACATAGCTGAGCTTTCTGATTCATTAGGCTAGGGTCAAAAATGCAAAGTAGCCCTATTGTTGCTAGCTGACATACTTTCTTTCCTAGGTCTGGTTGATGATTAAAGGTGATTATTAATTCCTTGTACCTATTCCTGACCTCAATTTTCTGATACAAAAAAAAAACTATTGATGAATGGGTATATATCCTAAAGATTCAAAGTTCAACTGACCAACTTGTTTTTTTATGCATAGAATTTTAGTTTTGTGACTCCTTTAAGAGTCCTTATAAAATTACCTTTCAAGTAATAAAGTAGATAATAAGGTGATTGATTCTTTATTTGTAACTGCAATTTCTAGCCTGCCAATAAAAGTGTTGGTTGAGAAAAAAATACTCTTTGTTTGCCCATGTTCTATTAATCTGTGAAAAGTTACTTAGATATATTTTGTCGATTATCAGAGTGACTCTGTTTTTAATCATATAAGGGAGATGTAAAACATCATTTTAATTGTATTCATCATAATCACTTATTTGAAAAACATAATCTAATCTCATTATGATCACTATATTTCCCAAAAGATTTTATTGGGTTATATAAGGTGTATATATATATAGAGAGAGAGAATGAAAGAAAAACTGAGCAGAATAAAGAAGGAAACTACCAAGAGAGTGTGTCTTTTTCTCTAACCCACTCAGACAGAAAAGTCTAGTATGCACTGATGCTGTGGATTTCCCTATGAGCCCTGTGCTGCCTGGAGGCTGGTCCACTAGGCAGCAATGGTGAGAGAATAGAAATCCTTCTATTCTAGCCCTTCATGACATGTGTTAAAGCCAGTTATGAGTTTATTGCTATAGAAGTCAAACATTTATGAGTGTATCAATGTATGAACATTTGCATACAGTTTTTATGTGCACCATATGAGTGCAGTGCCCACAAAGGCTAGAATAGAGCATCTGATCCCTTGGGATAGAGTTACAGACAGTTGTGAGCTGCCATATGGGTGCTGAGAAGAGAATCTCGGCTCTCTACAAGAGCATCCAGTGCTCTTAACAACTGAGACACCTTCCTCACACCCCAAAGTGTCTTCTTCACCAACTCAGAGCTTCATCTATGATGTCTTTGAAAGTGTGAATGTCTCTCTTAGTAGAGTAGCTAGCTGTCTTCCCAAAGGCTAGAGAGCTTGCCTGTTTTTGTGCTTGAAGATCTATTGATAATCTGGTAGCATCAGCTTCTTGGCTATGTTTAGTTAGCAAGCACATTTCTCCAGTTTCTCTTCAGTGAGTTTAGCTGACACATTCTTTTTTTTAACATTAAACCTCTATAAGCGAAAAGAGGCAAAAGGCAGAATGCTATAACCTATAAGTGCTCAGAAGAAACATTAACAGGTAAAATATTAGTGTGCTACTATGAATCTAAGCATAGACTTTTAACAGGATAGCTGTGTTGTCTTTTTTCTATTTTTGAGCAATTTTAATTTTATAGTTATTATTATTTAATTTATTATATATACAGATATATAATGCACACTGACTACCCTTACCCCCTACTTTCCCTTATTTCACTGGCACCCATATCTACCCATCCCCTTCATACAAATCTCTTTTCCATACTCATTTTTATTTCCATGTGTGACCCAGAGTTTAAACAGGGCTGCCCATGTGACCATGGGTTTGGAACTATCCAATGGAGCATGATGAGCTCAGCAGTGGGCACCAAACTGACTCTTCCTCTTCCAGAATTTATCAACAGCCAATAGTTAACAATGAAGCATTGGGTCTTATGAGCCACTCTCCCATCCGGCATTGATTATTGACAGGGCAAATCTTGTGCATGTTAAGTGAAAGTCACTACAGTTGCTATGAGGTTGTAAAAATCAATGGATGTCTTCATCCTTGGAGGATAACATTCTACAGACATTCTCCCATCTTCCACCTCTTACATTCTTCCTGCCCCTTTTACTCAGTTTTCTCTGAGGCTTATACTGAGTGGTATAATTGTCTTCCTTAGTGCTGGTCCATCAATCATCATGTATTCTCAGCATCTTGGACAGCCATGAGACTGTGAATTCACTACTATTGGCTGCAGAGAGGCTTATCTGATTAAGGATGAGAAAATAGCTTTGGTCTATAGGAATAAGCACAGATATTTAGAAGGCAGTTTGGTGGCATATCAATGAGTTAAACAATAGCAGTATAAGTTCCTCCCTCATACCTATGAACTTCCCAGTCATGGGTGATTAAATGGGTTTACAATACCAGGTATGGATTCCTTCCTGTGCAGCATGCCTCAAGTATATCTGAAGGGTATAAATACTTGTGTCATTGTTACACAAGGTAGACATGTTTGCTTGGCAGGTTGCTTTTGTAGTTTGTAGTGTTCAAAGTTAGGAAAGACTGTTGATAACAGACACAACCCTCAGCACCACCACAGTAACCTCTATAGTCCCTTCTGGCACTTTGATATCTCACCCTAGGGAGGAAGCTTCCAACTCAGTTCCAGATTGCTTTCTCTGGCCATGGTGTGTGCTATCATCAGCCATTTGGTCTTATTCTCTATTTCTGATAGCCAACATGAATAACAGCCCTTGTTAGTGGACTAACAAGAGCTTGTCCTGTTTGGGGTGGTCAGGGGAGAGGAGTCTCTGTTTCAAAAGAGGTGGATGGCATGTGTGATAATAACACCTGAGATTGTCCTCCAGCCCCTGGTGCACACACATATGAACACACACATATGGTTGTATGCATACATATGTGCATTAAAACGTACCAATAACATATAGTAGAGGAGAACACATCCCCTTTAACAGACAGCACTGAGAAACTGAGATGTCTAATTGTACAAGACTGATACTAGACCCCTGTCTCTCACTCTAGACAAAACCTAACATAGAATGGAACACACTCCATTCTGGCCCCAACTAATGCTTCTTCTCATATATGAATCTGATTAGATTTGTGTGTTTATCTTGGAATGCCTATAGAGGCCAGGGAGATAGACAGGGACCAATGATGTGGGAAGCCCTTAAGAGACAGGAGACAGTAGAACACATGCCAATAAAAATAGGGAGGTAGACTATTGTGGTGGAAATGTTTGCAAGGAGCTAGTAATAGGGGAATGGAGAATAATACAGAGTGGAGGGGAGAGTTAATCAAAACTAATATTGTGTTAAAAGTTAACTGGAGACCAATTATTTTTTACACTAGATTACAAGTATAATAAGAAGAGTCTGAATGGATGCACCCTGCATGGACAGTGCAGCTCCCAGAAGCTGTAGACAATTAAACAAAATCCTAGTTCAGAGTATGTGATAAAACCCTATGGGAAGCCCACAGGTCTCCATAAAAAAAACACACTATTAGCTTTTCTTTTGATTGCCCACCAGACCAGTAGTAAGACTCTTGTTCAAAAGACCAAGTCAGTTGAAGACATCATATACTTTGATTACAGGATATAGAGAAAAGAAGCCAGAATTGAACTGGATGTTTCCTTCCTGCTAGCTATCATCATGGTACCAGCATGGTGATGCAAGTTGCCAGGGAAGAAAAACCATCAAGGGTCTTATCCAGCTACAAATCCTGCAAGCTTCTTTACCAACTAGTCAGGAAAGATGTGCTCTATTTGTGCAACAGTGGAATGAGTATTAAGGTAGTAACCAATCACTTTTTGACTCAATGAAATTCCTTTTATTGAAGAAATTCATGTATAATATGTACTGAACATCTGGTCCAAAGACCATAGCTGGGGAGCTCATTGAACCTAGGACAGAAACTATACTGATATTGTGATAAACACCATGTCAAACTGACTTCTAAATATTAAAGATTTACCTTTAAATTCTTGCTGCTCTCATCTCTGGAGAGAGAAACTTCTGTTTGCTGTGGGTGATGATGGTTCTGGCAGAGACACATGACCGGTTATAGGGCTTAAAATAAGCAATTGCTGAGTATAGTCCTAAACAGATATCAATATTATGCCCTCCAAGGCTCAGGAAACAGCTTGAAAGAGAGGACAAAATGATCTAAATGCCAGATGATGGGGAGGAGTGCTGTGGACTATAGCTTTCTGAAAGAGATAGGATCTATTAATATTTCATCATAGATGTTCGAGGGGTTCATGAGTCCCCATTCCTCCTTGAAGAGCTACTGACAATTATTGGCCCCTGGGGGAGAAAGAGTGATTTTCTTCAGAAGTGAAACCAGAGTTATGATGCTCATAACTGCCTACCCATGCTCATGGAAGCAACTCTAATTAAACTGAGTGGGATGGACACACACACACACACACACACACACACACACACACACACAAAATGAACATAGGAGGGAAACATTGGAGGAAGAAAAAATGTTTCAGTGGAAGAGAGATTCAAGAGAGTGGTGAGGAAATGTAATGATCAAAATATATTATTTAAATATATGAAATTATTACAAGTCATAGCAAAACAAGCCTTTAATCCCCTCATTCAAGAGGCAGAGGTAGGAAAATCTTTGTGAGACTGAGGACAACCTGGTCTACATAGTGAACTCCAAGGCCAGCCAGACCTACATAATGAGATCTTGTGTTGAAAAAAAAAGGGGAAATACTGAAATAATAATAATAAGATAATAATAATAATAATAATAATAATAATAATAAATGATTAAAATAAAAGACCTATATATAAAACTTGGAAACACTTTGAGGAAAACACTTCAGGACCTGGGCACATCACATGCAATAAGATTTTCAAAAGCTCTTCAATAGCTCAGACAATAATAGCAAGAAATGACAGATGTAATGCATCAAATTAAATGCCTTCTATGAAAATAAGGAAACAATGAACAGAGTGAAAGACAGCCAAAAGAATAGAAAAACAGAAGAAAACCCAGTCCCAAATATTCATCCAGGTAATTCATAACCAGTATAAACAATGAGTTTAGAAGTTAACAAAATTCAAAGTAAACCAATCCATAAGTGGGCCAATGTTTAGATTCCTAAAAAAAAAAGTACAAATATCTTGTAAATCCATAAAAGAAATTATAATGTAAGTAGTCATCAGGGAAATGCAAATCAAAACTACCTATGAAATTCCACCTCACCTCCGTCATGAAGGCTGCCATCAAGGAAACAAACAATAAATGCTTGGAATATAGGGAGGGAAAAAGAACTCTTTTCAATGTTGATGAGAATATAAATTGGCATAATACCTATGGAAATCAGTTTGGAGTTTCCTCAAAAAGCTAAAAATAAGATAGCCACAGGATCAAGCTACATTATTCCTCTTTATGCATCTAAAGAAACCAAAGGTGGTATACAATGGAGAAATGTCTGCCAATAGCTATCAAGCGACTATTACATTAGTCAGTTTGTAAGGTCAGTCCAAGAGCCCATCATTGTATTTAATGAACAGATACAATGTGTATATATAAGTGACTGAAATCATTCAGTCTTAAAGAATGTGATTACTTAATTTGCAGCAAAAGGTTGAAAATGGAGTTGCCATATTAGGGAAATAAACAAGATTCAGAAGGGCAAGAATTGCATATGGAAATTAGAAGAAAAAAAAGGACATGAACATAACAGGGGAGAAAAATAGACCTGGGTGAGCAGCAGCGTGTGTGACAGAGGGCATTATGACCTGGGTGAGTGTGATCAGAGTGTGCTGTGCACAGACAGGAAGATGTCACTATCAAATACATTATTTTGTAAAGTTAACATATGCTAATAAAATCCATCTGTTCTACATTCAGAAGGAATAGATGTGAGATTTATAATTAGAACACATATACTAGCACAAAAATTAAATATCTAAGAATAATCTAGTCAACTATAGGACAGACATTTGTCACATTGACCCATTTAGAAGAATTAACTTTTTCATAAATGTGTTCAGAAGATGTGAAGGGCTCTGTAACCTGAAAATGTTTTCTTTCTTTGGCTTAAAATAACATCACATCATTCTATTATGGTGTTATTTAATATGTAAATACTACTATGCATGAAGAGTAGCTAAAAAATATACAAAGGAATAAACATTTCAAAAAGGATCCTATAATCAATTATCAACATAGTTACACACCAAAAAGAAATGTTCATATCAACTGGCCAAAAGTGCCATATAAAGCTTTTATCAAATTATTCATTTGAATTTACACAAGCTGCAAACAGGCTGCAGGTTTCTAGAAAAAAACCCACACAGAAATTGTGTCAAATTAATTCATGGGAAGAATACAGGCCAATGAGTGGAAGAAAGGAGAGATCACACTGATGGATTTCACAATCATAAGCTGAATGGAGGAGCCAAATATACTTTTCATTTGCAAAAGGGCAAAGAAGCCAAAGGTGGCATCACTAGCTGAAAAGAAAAGTTGACACAGAACAAACATCTCTCCTTGAAAAAAAAATGAGAGAATGTCATTTTTAAAAAGAGTGAATATTTATTTCTTACCTGATTCATAACAACAGACATGTTCATCTTGTGATTCTCTCTCCATCATGACATTATTTTATTCCCTTTCAAAATATAGTAGGACTTGCAAATATTCTAAATAAATTTAAGTATATTTGCATCATTAGACATCATTTCAACCTATCTTTTATCCATAACCACACACAGAGAAAAGCAACAGAAGAAGATAATCAAGAAGGGTTCACAAAATGAGATGGTAAACAGAAGGACAGGCAGACAGGCAGAAGGAAAAAAAACACAAAGACAGGGAAGAACACTAACCTGAGAGCACTGAATTTATTATAAATCAGCAGTTACATGCTTGCTCAAGTTTGCCTCAGGTGAATTGGTATATGGCAGAAATCTCAACATGATCCTCCTGGTAAGCACCTCACCAAAGGAGAAGTCAGGAACAATAAACACACAAACACACACACATTTTCTCACTATAACCTATTTCCATTCCCACTTCTGTCCTCCAGTGTTCCCTGATATGGAACATGTTATGCCACACCAAGTGCCTTTGAGAAACATGGGAGGAGCTGCTAAAGAAACATGTCTGCGTCAATCTGAAGTGGAGATTTCGTGTGTAAAAGGACAGAGACCCAACCACTCCATCACTGTGAATAGCTAGAACCATCATGCAGAAACTTATGAACTAAGGGCTATAGGGAAATATTCTTTTACACTGTGTGAAGAAGTGTCATTGTGATAGGTTTGATAAAGAGCTGAGTGGCCAGTAGCTAGGTAGGAAAAGGTTAAGCAGAACTTCTGGAGACAGAGAAGCCTAAGAAAAAGAAAGGAGTCTCCAGCCAGATGCAGAGGAAGCAGCATATGCACGAGGAGAGGTAAAAGCCATGAACCACAAAACACCACACAGATTAAAAGAAATAGGTTAATGTAAGTTGGAAGAGATAGTTAGAAACAAGGCTAAGCTAAGGTCAAACTTTTATAATTAATAATAAATCCCTAAAGCACTTTTGTGAGCTGGTGGCCCAAAGAAAACTCCACCTACAAAGGGGAGACAAAATATAGACAAACAGATACTCTGACTCTCCCAAGACTGCAAGGGCCACCACATGACCAGATGATGATCAAGGATACAGTGAGAACTGTAGTGCAATAGCCTTCCCATTATTGAGAGAGTTCCTAGAAGTTATTCAGGAATAAGAATCAGATCAAACTTTCCAATGATGCATAGCATTCGGAAACACTTCCTTAAGAACCATAAATTGAATATGGAAAATGATGTAAACAACATCAAGAAAAAAACAACCTGCTGATTATTACAAACCGAAGAGGCCTGACATATAAAAGGTCCAGAATGCAAGAACTCACCATATTGTGGAAAACTCACCTGTGAACAGGAACCCTCCAACCACAATTCACACCATGACCAACTCCTGCTGCTCCTCTTGCTGGCAGCACACCTGTTGTGAAACCACCTGCTGCAGGACAACCTTATGTAAGAAAACCTGTGAGACCAGCTACTGCTGCCAGCCCTGCTGCCAACCCAGCTGCCAGCCCAGCTGCTGCAAGACCATCTGCTGCAGAACCACCTGCTGTAAGCCATCCTGTGTGGACAGCTGCTGCCGGCCATGCTGCCAGCCCAGCTGCTGCAAGACTATCTGCTGCAAGACCACCTGCTGTAAGCCAACATGTGTGAGCACCTGCTGCCAGCCCTGCTGCCAGACCTGCTGCTGTGAAACCACCTGCTGCAAGACCACCTGCTGTAAGCCAACATGTGTCACCACCTGCTGCCAGCCCTGCTGCCAGCCCAGCTGCTGCAAAACCATCTGCTGCAGGTCCACCTCCTGTAAGCCAACATGTGTGACTCCCTGCTGCCAGCCCAGCTGCTGTGAACCCAGCTGCTGCCAGCCCTGCTATTGTGAGCCCAGCTGCTGCCAGCCTAGCTGCTGCCCAACCTGCTATGAAACTACCTGCTACTAGAGGATCTGCTGTAAACCTACTTAGGTGACCAGCAGGTGCTTCCCGCCCTGCAGCTGTGAGTCCATCTACTGCCACACTAGCTGATGGACAACTTTCCAACAGAACAATACCCAAGGAATTGTACTTCTGTCACACCAATCTTGCCATGTGGATATAAGCTCACATCTGATTTTAAGGCTATCACCACTTTGGAAGCCTGTCAGTCACCTTGATGGAATGCAAGTCCACTCACTCCATGTCTCTCTCCTTTTCTCTCTGCTTCTCTTCTGACCTCAGATCTTGATCCTTCCCTCTGAACAGCTGAAAAAGATGTATTAATTAAAATTATCAAGAATGTATGGAAACTTAATAAATTCTGGACTATTATTCATTCCATATTGTCTGTCATTATTACACTTTGATAAATCACTTGGTAGTAGCTCCACATGCACAAAAGCCTTTTTATTGTGCAATATATTAAGGTCTCTCTATATCTAGCTAGCACACACACACATGCACACACACACACACACACACACACACACACACACACACACTTTTGTTAAAATTCCTTCCCTGCTGGAGACATAAACAGCATCTACTCCTCCTAAGGACCCACCAAAGAAGGATTACACCAAAGTTGACTCTGAGGAGCCCACAATTTTTTGATATTTCTACAGAGAAAGGTAGGGGATGCTGGAGGAGTGTGGGTTTGCCTGGCTGAAATGGATACACTGGAATGTCTTTACTTTGCAGGGATGAGGACTTACCAGTAGCTACATGGACTGATCCCAAACTGTAGCCAGAGTTTTCCTGCCCAGTCCACACTCAGGACAGATCTCTCTCACCTGCCAGTCCCACAGCCACTCAGACTCAATTTAGTAAACACACAGAGGCTTATATTGCTCACAAACTATATGGTCATGGCAGGCTTCTTGCTAACTGTTCTTATACCTTAAATTAACTCATTTCTATTAATCTATAAGTTGCCACGTGACATGTGGCTGACTGGTATCATGTCATGGCAGTGGCTGGCAGCAACTCTCTGACTCAGCCTTCCACTTTCCAGAATTCTCTTCTCTGCTTGTCCCGCCTATATTTCCTGCCTGGCTACTAGCCAATCAGCATTTTATTTACACACAGTGATATCCACAGCACCACATGTAGACTTCTCTGCCACCCTCCAAAGACCACCTATAATTAGAGCAGAGGCACCTACAACTGGTGTAGAGTTAGCTGGATACTCATGCGAGGGACTCATGGACACACACACACCCACTTCTCTGTGAGGGATGTATACAGTAACCAAGCCCAACTGGGACCATCTTTTACAAAGGGCCATTGATGAATGCTCCAAGATGGTGGTTGCTTGGCTCAGAGGACAGTATTGTAACACACACACACACACACACACACACACACACACACACACAGTCACAAGAGGAGACAGAGACAGAGAGAAGCCAATGCCATCCATCAGATCTCTGGGACAACTGGAAGTTAACAACCAATGGTTACCAGCTCCCTATGGTCTTTACCCCATTCCCTGGAAAGAATCTTCCTGCTTTTCTTTTTTTCCTTAACATTATGGAATGAATGTGGTACACTTCCTTCCCTTTTTAGTTCAAAGAAGAGTTTGAAAAACATAAAATTTGATTGATTTCAGCAGTGACTTTGTTCTGTCTTTTCTTTGGGAAAGGATCATGATTTATAGTATCAGTCTCCGTGTTCATTAATGGTCTGTTCAGGCTTTATTTTAGTTAGGTCATATGTATTTAGAAATGAATCCATTTTATCAAAGTTTTCCTGCTTTGGGGAAAATGATTTTGGCAGTATCTCCTAATGATCTGAATTTCACTGGGGTCTACTGTGACATCTCCATTTCTTTTCTGATTTTATTTATTTTGATATTCTCATTCTTTTTTTAAATTAATTGGGCCATAGGTTTATCAAACTTGTTAGGCTTTTTAAAGAACCAGCTCACTTTTGGCTGATGCTATATATTGTTCTTTTAGTCTCTGTCTCATTTTCTGGTTTTATTTCATGCTATCTACTAAGTTATAGATTAGCTGCTTACTGTTATTCTTGTGTGTTCAGGTGCATCATTAGGTTGTTTATTTGTGACTTCGCTTGGGTTTTGCATGTGGGAACACTTAGAGCTATAAACTTTTTTGAATGCCTTAACTGTTCCCTAGAGGAGCTGATATCCTGTCTTTTGATTCTCATTTGTATCTAAGGAATTTTAATTTCTTCCCTATTTCTTCAATGACCCACATATTCCCTCAGAAGGATCCTCTTCAGCCTCTAAGAATTCATGCAGTTTCTGCACACACTCTTACTATTGGTTACTCTATGGTAGTCTGATAGAATACAAGGAGTGGTGTCCTTTTTTGTACTTGTTAAGACTTGCTTTGTGGCCTAGGATGTGTTAATTTTGGGAAAGATTCCATGTGCTGCTGAAAAGAATGAGTCTTCCTATGTGTGCGGCAGAATATTCTGTGTATGTCTATTAAGTCCAGTTGACATATGGTAGAATATAATCCTAAAGTTTCTTTACTGAGGTTCACTTTCATAATCTATGATATTGAGGTTCAATATGAGAGTGAGCGCTAAACTCTCCCAATTGCTACCTTGGGCTACATTTTCTGTAGAGCCAGGACTGAGACAAGGGTCCCCACTATCTCTACTCTTTTTCTGTATCGTGATTAGTCTCAGTCAGAGCAAGGAGACAAGAGACAGCCATGAAAGGAACTACAACACGACAGGAGGAGCAAAACTGTGTCTGCTCACAGGTTCATGATTCTGTAAATTGAAAGGCTTCATGGACTCTGCCAGAAAACTTTTATGTTTAGCAAGCACTTTTAATTTGCAAAACACAAAACCAACACATGAAACTCAGTAGCTTACATAGCAATAATGAACCCACTGTGGTGGAGATTAAGAAAATCATTCCCTTCATGATAGCTCCTCACACACAAAGTTCTTATGCATGAACTTCACCAGGATGTGAAAGACCAGTGCAATAAAAACTTTAACATGTTGGGGGGGAAAAATGATAGGCGATATCAAAGGATGCAAAAACCTCCCACAAAGAAAACACTTTAGCACATGGGCACAGGCAGTAAGATCCTCAACAGCTCTTCAAGAGATCAGAAAATAACAGCAAGAGATGACAGATGGAATGCATCAAATTAAATGGCTTCAATGAAAATAAGGAAAAAATGAACATAGTAAAAGACAGCCAACAGAATAGAAACACAGAAGGAAACCATTTTCCACCCGTTCATTTGGGGGATTCATATCCAGAAAATACAAATGATTTTAGAAATTAACAACACAATTTCAAAGTAAACCAATCCATAAATTGGGCCAAAGGTCCTAATAGCTGAGAAAAAGTACAAATGGCCAGCAAATTCATGAAAAGAGTATGAAATAGTCATTAGGGAAATGCAAATCAAAACCACCTTTGAAATTCCACCTCACCCCCATCAGGAAGGCTGCCATCCAGGAAACAAACAATAAATGCTTAGGTTATAGGGAGAAAAAAAGAATTCTTTTCAGTGTTGATGAGAATGTAAGTTGGCATAATACCTATGGAAATCAGTTTGGAGTTTCCTTCAAAAAGCCAAAAATAAAATTGTCACATGATCCAACTGCATTACTCCTCTGCACACATCTAAAGAAACCAAAGATGGTATACAATGGACAAATGTCTGCCACCACGGCCATAAGCAACTATTCCTTTAGTCTGTTTGTAGGTCAGCCCAAGTGCCCATCCATGGATTTAATGATCAAGTACAATGTGTAATATATAAGTTATTGAAATCATTCAGTCTTAAAGAATGTGATTGCTTGATTTGCACACAAAAGGTTAGAAATAGAGTTGCTGTATTAGGGGAAATAAATGAGACTAAGAATGGTAAGTACTGCATTTGTAAATTAAAAGAAGATGATGACATGAACATAATAGGGGAGAAAAACGGACCTGGGTGAGTAGTAGTGCATGTAACAGAGGGCGTTGAGTGTGATCAGAGTGTGCTCTGCACAGATAGGAAGATATTGCAATCAAGTATATCATTTGGTAAAATTAATATATGGTAACCAAAATTCAGTTTTCTACCTTTCAGAAGCAGTAGATGTGAGGATTGTAATTAGAACACATAAAATAGCATTAAGATTAAACAATTTTAATTATATTTAATATAAGAATAATCTAGTCAACTATAGGCCAGACATTTGTCACATTGACCCATTTAGAAGAATTGACTTTTTTATAAATATGA
The DNA here is from genome assembly GCF_903995425.1 of Onychomys torridus. NCBI lineage: Eukaryota > Metazoa > Chordata > Mammalia > Rodentia > Cricetidae > Onychomys > Onychomys torridus. Next base: position 87,910,880 of record NC_050450.1, read on the forward strand.
TCAGAGGGTGTGGAGGGCTCTGTAACCTGAAATTGTTATCTCTCTTTCTCTCTCTCTCTCTCTCTCTCTCTCTCTTTCTCTCTCTCTCAGTTTGCTTTAAATAGCATCAGATCGTTACATTACAGTGTTATGTAGTACTCAAATTTTATTGCTATGTGAGAAAGAAGTATGGCTAAAAGTACAAAGGAATCACCATTTAGAAAGAATTGTATAATCAATTATCCACAGTTACATACCCAACAGAAATGTTCATATCTACTTGACAAAGTGCCATATGAACCTTTTATCACATCTTTAAATTTAATTTAAACTAGCTGCTGGTTTCTAGAAAGAAAACCCACACAGAGATTGTGTCAATTCATTCATGGAGAGAACATGGGCCAATGAGAAGAAGAGAGATTACATCATTTACACTGATGCTTTTCACAATACTAAGCTGAATGAAGAAGCCAATTGTGATTTTTATTTTCCAAGGTGCAATGAAGTCAAACATGGCATCATTGGATGAAAAGAAATGTTGACACAGAGCAATCATCTTGCCTTGAAAGAAAAATGAGAGAATGTCATCCGAAAATGAATGAATTTTTATATCTTACCTGACTAATAACAACACAGACATGTTCTTTTTGTGATACTCTTTCCATCATAACATTATTTATTCCCTTTCAAAAGGTGTAATAGACCTTACAAATGTTTTAAATAAATTTAAGCATATTCACATCATTAGGGATCATTTCAACCTATCTCAAATCCATCACTTCCCATCACTGAACACAGAGTAAAGCAATAGAGGAAGAAAACAAAGAAGGGATCACAAAATGAATTGCTAAGACAGAGGGACAGAGAGGCAGACAGAAGGAAAAATACAGAAAGACAGGGAAAGAGCACTAACCTGAGAGCACTGAATCTGCTACCTACCCGCAGCTACCTGTTTGCTGAGGTTTGCCTCGGGTGAATTGTTCTATGGCAGAAATCCCAACGTGATCCTCCTGGTGAGCACCTCAGCAAAGAAGAAGTCAGGACCAATAGAGAGACATACACACACACACACACACACACACACACACACACACACACACACACACACACACGCAGAGAGAGAGAGAGAGAGAGAGAGAGAGAGAGAGAGAGAGAGAGAGATATTTTCTCACTCTAATGTACTTCCACCTCCACATCTGTCCTCTAGTCTACACTGATATGGAACATGTTATGCCAGATATCTTCACACCAAGGGCCTTTGAGACAGACTGGTGGAGGAGCTGCTAAAGAAACATTTGTCTGGGCCAATCTGAAATGAGGATTTTGTGTGTAAAAGGACAGAGACCCAACCATTCCATCACTGTGAACGTAGTACCATCATGCTGATACTTTAAAAGCTAGACTGTTGGGGAATATTCTTTTCCACTGTAGGAAGATGTTTCACTGCAGTTGGCTTAACAATGATCTGAATGGCCAATAGCTTGGCAGGAAGAGATTAGGCAGGACTTCTGGGGACATGATGTCTTGGGGAAGAAGAAAGACAAAGGTGCCAGCTGGACTCAGAGGAAGCAGAATATGCAGAGGAGAGCTAAGAGCCATGAGCCAGGTGATAGAATGAGGATTAATAGAAATGGGCGAATCTGAGCTATAAGGGCTAGTCAGAAACAAGCATGAGATAAGGTCAAGCTTTCATAATTAATAATAAGTTACTTTGTCATTTTTTGTTAGCTGGAGACCATAAGAAAAATCAGCATACAAAGGACAAACAAAATGTAGACAAACAGATACTCTGACTCTCCCAAGACTGCAAGGGCCACCACATGACCAGATGATGATCAAGGATACAGTGAGAACTGTAGTGCAATAGCCTTCCCTTTACTGAAAGTGGTCCTAGAAGTTATTCTGGAATAAGAATCAGATCAAACTTTCCAATGATGCATAGCATTGAAAAACACTTCCTTATGAACCATAAACTGAATATGGAAAATGATGTACACAGCATCAAGGAAAAGTCCTGCTGATTGGTCCAAACCTAAGAGGCCTGACATATAAAAGGTCCAGAATGCAAGAACTCACCATATTGTGGAAAACTCACCTGTGAACAGGAACCCTCCAACCACAATTCACACCATGACCAACTCCTGCTGCTCCTCTTGCTGCCAGCCCACCTGTTGTGAAACCACCTGCTGCAGGACAACCTTCTGTAAGCCAACCTGTGAGACCAGCTACTGCTGCCAGCCCTGCTGCCAACCCAGCTGCCAGCCCAGCTGCTGCAAGACCATCTGCTGCAGAAACACCTGCTGTAAGCCATCCTGTGTGGACAGCTGCTGCCGGCCATGCTGCCAGCCCAGCTGCTGCAAGACCATCTGCTGCAGAACCACCTGCTGTAAGCCAACATGTGTGACCACCTGCTGCCAGCCCTGCTGCTGCAAGACCACCTGCTGTAAGCCAACATGTGTCACCACCTGCTGCCAGCCCTGCTGCTGTGAAACCACCTGCTGTAAGACCACCTGCTGTAAGCCAACCTGTGTGACTGCCTGCTGCCAGCCATGCTGCCAGCCCAGCTGTTGTGAACCCAGCTGCTGCCAGCCCTGCTATTGTGAGCCCAGCTGCTGCCAGCCTAGCTGCTGCCCAACCTGCTATGAAACTACCTGCTACTAGAGGATCTGCTGTAAACCTACTTAGGTGACCAGCAGGTGCTTCCCGCCCTGCAGCTGTGAGTCCATCTACTGCCACACTAGCTGATGAACAACTTTCCAACTGAACAATGCCCAAGGCATTGTACTTCTGTCACACCAATCTTGCCATGTGGATATAAGCTCACATCTGATTTTAAGGCTATCACCACTTTGGAAGCCTGTCAGTCACCTTGATGGAATGCAAGTCCACTCACTCCCTGTCTCTCTCCTTTTCTCTCTGCTTCTCTTCTGACCTCAGATCTTGATCCTTCCCTCTGAACAGCTGAAAAAGATGTATTAATTAAAATTATCAAGAATGTATGGAAACTTAATAAATTCTGGACTATTATTCATTCCATATTGTCTGTCATTATTACACTTTGATAAATCACTTGGTAGTAGCTCCACATGCACAAAAGCCTTTTTATTGTGCAATATATTAAGATCTCTCTATATCTAGCTAGCACACACACACATGCACACACACGCACACACACACACACACACACACACACACACACACACACACACACAGTTGTTAAAAATCCTTCCCTGCTGGAGACATAAACAGCATCTACTCCTCCTAAGGAACCACCAAAGAAGGATTACACCAAAGTTGACTCTGAGGAGCCCACGATTTTTTGATCTTTCTACAGAGAAAGGTAGGGGATGCTGGAGGAGTGTGGGTTTGCCTGGCTAAAATGGCTACACTGGAATGTCTTTACTTTGCAGGGATGAGGACTTACCAGTGGCTACCTGGACTGATCCCAAACTGTAGCCAGAGTTTTCCTGCCCAGTCCACACTCAGGACAAGTCTCTCTCACCTGCCAGTCCCACAGCCACTCAGACTCAATTTAGTAAACACACAGAGACTTATATTGCTCACAAACTATATGGTCATGGCAGGCTTCTTGCTAACTGTTCTTATACCTTAAATTAACTCATTTCTATTAATCTATAAGTTGCCACGTGACATGTGGCTGACTGGTATCATGTCATGGCAGTGGCTGGCAGCAACTCTCTGACTCAGCCTTCTACTTTCCAGAATTCTCTTCTCTGCTTGTCCCGCCTATATTTCCTGCCTGGCTACTAGCCAATCAGCATTTTATTTACACACAGTGATATCCACAGCACCACATGTAGACTTCTCTGCCACCCTCCAAAGACCACCTATAATTAGAGCAGAGGCACCTACAACTGGTGTAGAGTTAGCTGAATACTCATATGAGGGACTCATGGACACACACACTCCCACTTCTCTGTGAGGGATGTATACAGTAACCAAGCCAAACTGGGACGATCTTTTACAAAGGGCCATTGATGAATGCTCCATGATGGTGGTTGCTTGGCTCAGAAGACAGTATTGTAACACACACACACACACACACACACACACACACACACACACACAGTCACAAGAGGAGACAGAGACAGAGAGAACCCAATGCCATCCATCAGATCGCTGGGACAACTGGAAGTTAACAACCAATGGTTACCAGCTCCCTATGGCCTTTACCCCATTCCCTGGAAAGAATCGTCCTGCTTTTTCTTTTTCCTTAACATTATGGAATGAATGTGGTACACTTCCTTCCCTTTTTAGTTCAAAGAAGAGTTTGAAAAACATAAAATTTGATTGATTTCAGCAGTGACTTTGTTCTGTCTTTTCTTTGGGAAAGGATCATGATTTATAGTATCAGTCTCCATGTTCATTAATGGTCTGTTCAGGCTTTATTTTAGTTAGGTCATATGTATTTAGAAATGAATCCAATTTATCAAAGTTTTCCTGCTTTGGGGAAAATGATTTTGGCAGTATCTCCTAATGATCTGAATTTCACTGGGGTCTATTGTGACATCTCCATTTCTTTTCTGATTTTATTTATTTTGATATTCTCATTCTTTTTTTTAATTAATTGGGCCATAGGTTTATCAAACTTGTTAGGCTTTTTAAAGAACCAGCTCACTTTTGGCTGATTCTATATATTGTTCTTTTAGTCTCTGTCTCATTTCTTGGTTTTATTTCATGCCATCTACTAAGTTATAGATTAGCTGCTTACTGTTATTCTTGTGTGTTCAGGTGCATCATTAGGTTGTTTATTTGAGACTTCGCTTGGGTTTTGCATGTGGGAACACTTAGAGCTGTAAACTTTTTTGAATGCCTTAACTGTTCCCTAGAGGAGCTGATATCCTGTCTTTTGATTCTCATTTGTATCTAAGGAATTTTAATTTCTTCCCTATTTCTTCAATGACCCACATATTCCCTCAAAAGGATCCTCTTCAGCCTCTAAGAATTCACGCAGTTTCTGCACACACTCTTACTATTGGTTACTCTATGGCAGTCTGATAGAATACAAGGAGTGGTGTCCTTTTTTGTACTTGTTAAGACTTGCTTTGTGGCCTAGGATGTGTTAATTTTGGGAAAGATTCCATGTGCTGCTGAAAAGAATGAGTCTTCCTATGTGTGCGGCAGAATATTCTGTGTATGTCTATTAAGTCCAGTTGACATATGGTAGAATATAATCCTAAAGTTTCTTTACTGAGGTTCACTTTCATAATCTATGATATTTAGGTTCAATATGAGAGTGAGCGCTAAACTCTCCCAATTGCTACCTTGAGGTACATTTTCTGTAGAGCCTGGACTGAGACAAGGGTCCCCACTATCTCTACTCTTTTTCTGTATCGTGATTAGTCTCAGTCAGAGCAAGGAGACCAGAGACAGCCATGAAAGGAACTACAACACGACAGGAGGAGCAAAACTGTGTCTGCTCACAGGTTCATGATTCTGTAAATTGAAAGGCTTCATGGACTCTGCCAGAAAACTTTTATGTTTAGCAAGCACTTTTAATTTGCAAAACACAAAACCAACACATGAAACTCAGTAGCTTACATAGCAATAATGAACCCACTGTGGTGGAGATTAAGAAAATCATTCCCTTCATGATAGCTCCTCACACACAAAGTTCTTATGCATGAACTTCACCAGGATGTGAAAGACCAGTGCAATAAAAACTTTACCATGTTGGGGGAAAAAATGATAGGCGATATCAAAGGATGCAAAAACCTCCCACAAAGAAAACACTTTAGCACATGGGCACAGGCAGTAAGATCCTCAACAGCTCTTCAAGAGATCAGAAAATAACAGCAAGAGATGACAGATGGAATGCATCAAATTAAATGGCTTCAATGAAAATAAGGAAAAAATGAACATAGTAAAAGACAGCCAACAGAATAGAAACACAGAAGGAAACCATTTTCCACCCGTTCATTTGGGGGATTCATATCCAGAAAATACAAATGATTTTAGAAATTAACAACACAATTCAAAGTAAACCAATCCACAAATTGGGCCAAAGGTCCTAATGGCTGAGAAAAAGTACAAATGGCCAGCAAATTCATGAAAAGAGTATGAAATAGTCATTAGGGAAATGCAAATCAAAACCACCTTTGAAATTCCACCTCACCCCCATCAGGAAGGCTGCCATCAAGGAAACAAACAATAAATGCTTAGGTTATAGGGAGAAAAAAGAATTCTTTTCAGTGTTGATGAGAATGTAAGTTGGCATAATACCTATGGAAATCAGTTTGGAGTTTCCTCAAAACGCTAAAAATAAAATTGCCACATGATCCAACTGCATTACTCCTCTGCACACATCTAAAGAAACCAAAGATGGTATACAATGGACAAATGTCTGCCACCATAGCCAAAAGCAACTATTCCTTTAGTCTGTTTGTAGGTCAGCCCAAGTGCCCATCCATGGATTTAATGAACAAGTACAATGTGTAATATATAAGTTATTGAAATCATTCAGTCTTAAAGAATGTGATTGCTTGATTTGCACACAAGGGGTTAGAAATAGAGTTGCTGTATTAGGGGAAATAAATGAGACTAAGAATGGTAAGTATTGCATTTGTAAATTAAAAGAAGATGATGACATGAACATAATAGGGGAGAAAAATAGACCTGGGTGAGCAGTAGTGCATGTAACAGAGGGCGTTGAATGTGATCAGAGTGTGCTCTGCACAGATAGGAAGATATTGCAATCAAGTATATCATTTGGTAAAATTAATATATGGTAACCAAAATTCAGTTTTCTACCTTTCAGAAGCAGTAGATGTGAGGATTGTAATTAGAACACATATAATAACATTAAGATTAAACAATTTTAATCATATTTAATATAAGAATAATCTAGTCAACTATAGGCCAGACATTTGTCACATTGACCCATTTAGAAGAATTGACTTTTTTATAAATGTGATCAGAGGGTGTGGAGGGCTCTGTAACCTGAAATTGTTATCTCTCTCTCTCTCTCTCTCTCTCTCTCTCTCTCTCTCTCTCTGTCTCTCTCTCTGTCTCTCTCTCTCTCTCTATCTGCTTTAAATAGCAATAGATCATTACATTACAGTGTTATGTAGTACTCAAATTTTATTGCTATGTGAGAAAGAAGTATGGCTAAAAGTACAAAGGAATCACCATTTAGAAAGAATTGTATAATCAATTATCCACAGTTACATACCCAACAGAAATGTTCATATCTACTTGACAAAGTGCCATATGAACCTTTTATCACATCTTTAAATTTAATTTAAACTAGCTGCTGGTTTCTAGAAAGAAAACCCACACAGAGATTGTGTCAATTCATTCATGGAGAGAACATGGGCCAATGAGAAGAAGAGAGATTACATCATTTACACTGATGCTTTTCACAATACTAAGCTGAATGAAGAAGCCAATTGTGATTTTTATTTTCCAAGGTGCAATGAAGTCAAACATGGCATCATTGGATGAAAAGAAATGTTGACACAGAGCAATCATCTTGCCTTGAAAGAAAAATGAGAGAATGTCATCCGAAAATGAATGAATTTTTATATCTTACCTGACTAATAACAACACAGACATGTTCTTTTTGTGATACTCTTTCCATCATAACATTATTTATTCCCTTTCAAAATGTTTTAAATAAATTTAAGTATATTCGCATCGTTAGGGATCATTTCAACCTATCTCAAATCCATCACTTCCCATCACTGCACACAGAGTAAAGCAATAGAGGAAGAAAACAAAGAAGGGATCACAAAACGAATTGCTAAGACAGAGGGACAGAGAGGCAGACAGAAGGAAAAATACAGAAAGACAGGGAAAGAGCACTAACCTGAGAGCACTGAATCTGCTACCTATCCGCAGCTACCTGTTTGCTGAGGTTTGCCTCGGGTGAATTGTTCTATGGCAGAAATCCCAACGTGATCCTCCTGGTGAGCACCTCAGCAAAGGAGAAGTCAGGACCAATAGACACACACACACACACACACACACACACACACACACGCAGAGAAAGAGAGAGAGAGAGAAAGAGAGAGAGAGAGAAGAGAGAGAGAGAGAGAGAGAGAGAGAGAGAGAGAGAGAGAGAGATATTTTCTCACTCTAATGTACTTCCACCTCCACATCTGTCCTCTAGTCTACACTGATATGGAACATGTTATGCCAGATATCTTCACAGCAAGTGCCTTTGAGACAGACTGGTGGAGGAGCTGCTAAAGAAACATTTGTCTGGGCCAATCTGAAATGAGGATTTTGTGTGTAAAAGGACAGAGACCCAACCATTCCATCACTGTGAACGTAGTACCATCATGCTGATACTTTAAAAGCTAAAGACTGTTGGGGCATATTCTTTTCCACTGTAGGAAGATGTTTCACTGCAGTTGGCTTAACAACGATCTGAATGGCCAATAGCTTGGCAGGAAGAGATTAGGCAGGACTTCTGGGGACATGATGTCTTGGGGAAGAAGAAAGACAAAGGTGCCAGCTGGACTCAGAGGAAGCAGAATATGCAGAGGAGAGCTAAGAGCCATGAGCCAGGTGATAGAATGAGGATTAATAGAAATGGGCGAATCTGAGCTATAAGGGCTAGTCAGAAACAAGCATGAGATAAGGTCAAGCTTTCATAATTAATAATAAGTTACTTTGTCATTTTTTGTTAGCTGGAGACCATAAGAAAAATCAGCATACAAAGGACAAACAAAATGTAGACAAACAGATACTCTGACTCTCCCAAGACTTCAAGGGCCACCACATGACCAGATGATGATCAAGGATACAGTGAGAACTGTAGTGCAATAGCCTTCCCTTTACTGAAAGTGTTCCTAGAAGTTATTCTGGAATAAGAATCAGATCAAACTTTCCAATGATGCATAGCATTGAAAAACACTTCCTTATGAACCATAAACTGAATATGGAAAATGATGTACACAGCATCAAGGAAAAGTCCTGCTGATTGGTCCAAACCTAAGAGGCCTGACATATAAAAGGTCCAGAATGCAAGAACTCACCATATTGTGGAAAACTCACCTGTGAACAGGAACCCTCCAACCACAATTCACACCATGACCAACTCCTGCTGCTCCTCTTGCTGCCAGCCCACCTGTTGTGAAACCACCTGCTGCAGGACAACCTTCTGTAAGCCAACCTGTGAGACCAGCTACTGCTGCCAGCCCTGCTGCCAGCCCTGCTGCCAACCCAGCTGCCAGCCCAGCTGCTGCAAGACCATCTGATGCAGAACCACCTGCTGTAAGCCATCCTGTGTGGACAGCTGCTGCCAGCCATGCTGCCAGCCCAGCTGCTGCAAGACCATCTGCTGCAGAACCACCTGCTGTAAGCCAACATGTGTGACCACCTGCTGCCAGCCCTGCTGCTGCAAGACCACCTGCTGTAAGCCAACATGTGTCACCACCTGCTGCCAGCCCTGCTGCTGTGAAACCACCTGCTGTAAGACCACCTGCTGTAAGCCAACCTGTGTGACTGCCTGCTGCCAGCCATGCTGCCAGCCCAGCTGTTGTGAACCCAGCTGCTGCCAGCCCTGCTATTGTGAGCCCAGCTGCTGCCAGCCTAGCTGCTGCCCAACCTGCTATGAAACTACCTGCTACTAGAGGATCTGCTGTAAACCTACTTAGGTGACCAGCAGGTGCTTCCCGCCCTGCAGCTGTGAGTCCATCTACTGCCACACTAGCTGATGGACAACTTTCCAACAGAACAATACCCAAGGAATTGTACTTCTGTCACACCAATCTTGCCATGTGGATATAAGCTCACATCTGATTTTAAGGCTATCACCACTTTGGAAGCCTGTCAGTCACCTTGATGGAATGCAAGTCCACTCACTCCCTGTCTCTCTCCTTTTCTCTCTGCTTCTCTTCTGACCTCAGATCTTGATCCTTCCCTCTGAACAGCTGAAAAAGATGTATTAATTAAAATTATCAAGAATGTATGGAAACTTAATAAATTCTGGACTATTATTCATTCCATATTGTCTGTCATTATTACACTTTGATAAATCACTTGGTAGTAGCTCCACATGCACAAAAGCCTTTTTATTGTGCAATATATTAAGATCTCTCTATATCTAGCTAGCACACACACACATGCACACACACACACACACACACACAGTTGTTAAAAATCCTTCCCTGCTGGAGACATAAACAGCATCTACTCCTCCTAAGGAACCACCAAAGAAGGATTACACCAAAGTTGACTCTGAGGAGCCCACGATTTTTTGATCTTTATACAGAGAAAGGTAGGGGATGCTGGAGGAGTGTGGGTTTGCCTGGCTAAAATGGCTACACTGGAATGTCTTTACTTTGCAGGGATGAGGACTTACCAGTGGCTACCTGGACTGATCCCAAACTGTAGCCAGAGTTTTCCTGCCCAGTCCACACTCAGGACAAATCTCTCTCACCTGCCAGTCCCACAGCCACTCAGACTCAATTTAGTAAACACACAGAGACTTATATTGCTCACAAACTATATGGTTATGGCAGGCTTCTTGCTAACTGTTCTTATATCTTAAATTAACTCATTTCTATTAATCTATAAGTTGTCACGTGACGTGTGGCTGACTGGTATCATGTCATGGCAGTGGCTGGCAGCAACTCTCTGACTCAGCCTTCCACTTTCCAGAATTCTCTTCTCTGCTTGTCCCGCCTATATTTCCTGCCTGGCTACTAGCCAATCAGCATTTTATTTACACACAGTGATATCCACAGCACCACATGTAGACTTCTCTGCCACCCTCCAAAGACCACCTATAATTAGAGCAGAGGCACCTACAACTGGTGTAGAGTTAGCTGAATACTCATATGAGGGACTCATGGACACACACACTCCCACTTCTCTGTGAGGGATGTATACAGTAACAAAGCCAAACTGGGACGATCTTTTACAAAGGGCCATTGATGAATGCTCCATGATGGTGGTTGCTTGGCTCAGAGGACAGTATTGTAACACACACACACACACACACACACACACACACACACACAGTCACAAGAGGAGACAGAGACAGAGAGAACCCAATGCCATCCATCAGATCTCTGGGACAACTGGAAGTTAACAACCAATGGTTACCAGCTCCCTATGGCCTTTACCCCATTCCCTGGAAAGAATCGTCCTGCTTTTTCTTTTTCCTTAACATTATGGAATGAATGTGGTACACTTCCTTCCCTTTTTAGTTCAAAGAAGAGTTTGAAAAACATAAAATTTGATTGATTTCAGCAGTGACTTTGTTCTGTCTTTTCTTTGGGAAAGGATCATGATTTATAGTATCAGTCTCCGTGTTCATTAATGGTCTGTTCAGGCTTTATTTTAGTTAGGTCATATGTATTTAGAAATGAATCCAATTTATCAAAGTTTTCCTGCTTTGGGGAAAATGATTTTGGCAGTATCTCCTAATGATCTGAATTTCACTGGGGTCTATTGTGACATCTCCATTTCTTTTCTGATTTTATTTATTTTGATATTCTCATTCTTTTTTTTTAATTAATTGGGCCATAGGTTTATCAAACTTGTTTAGGCTTTTAAAGAACCAGCTCACTTTTGGCTGATGCTATATATTGTTCTTTTAGTCTCTGTCTCATTTTCTGGTTTTATTTCATGCTATCTACTAAGTTATAGATTAGCTGCTTACTGTTATTCTTGTGTGTTCGGGTGCATCATTAGGTTGTTTATTTGTGACTTCGCTTGGGTTTTGCATGTGGGAACACTTAGAGCTGTAAACTTTTTTGAATGCCTTAACTGTTCCCTAGAGGAGCTGATATCCTGTCTTTTGATTCTCATTTGTATCTAAGGAATTTTAATTTCTTCCCTATTTCTTCAATGACCCACATATTCCCTCAAAAGGATCCTCTTCAGCCTCTAAGAATTCACACAGTTTCTGCACACACTCTTACTATTGGTTACTCTATGGTAGTCTGATAGAATACAAGGAGTGGTGTCCTTTTTTGTACTTGTTAAGACTTGCTTTGTGGCCTAGGATGTGTTAATTTTGGGAAAGATTCCATGTGCTGCTGAAAAGAATGAGTCTTCCTATGTGTGCGGCAGAATATTCTGTGTATGTCTATTAAGTCCAGTTGACATATGGTAGAATATAATCCTAAAGTTTCTTTACTGAGGTTCACTTTCATAATCTATGATATTTAGGTTCAATATGAGAGTGAGCGCTAAACTCTCCCAATTGCTACCTTGGGGTACATTTTCTGTAGAGCCTGGACTGAGACAAGGGTCCCCACTATCTCTACTCTTTTTCTGTATTGTGATTAGTCTCAGTCAGAGCAAGGAGACCAGAGACAGCCATGAAAGGAACTACAACACGACAGGAGGAGCAAAACTGTGTCTGCTCACAGGTTCATGATTCTGTAAATTGAAAGGCTTCATGGACTCTGCCAGAAAACTTTTATGTTTAGCAAGCACTTTTAATTTGCAAAACACAAAACCAACACATGAAACTCAGTAGCTTACATAGCAATAATGAACCCACTGTGGTGGAGATTAAGAAAATCATTCCCTTCATGATAGCTCCTCACACACAAAGTTCTTATGCATGAACTTCACCAGGATGTGAAAGACCAGTGCAATAAAAACTTTAACATGTTGGGGGAAAAAATGATAGGCGATATCAAAGGATGCAAAAACCTCCCACAAAGAAAACACTTTAGCACATGGGCACAGGCAGTAAGATCCTCAACAGCTCTTCAAGAGATCAGAAAATAACAGCAAGAGATGACAGATGGAATGCATCAAATTAAATGGCTTCAATGAAAATAAGGAAACAATGAACATAGTAAAAGACAACCAACAGAATAGAAACACAGAAGGAAACCCATTTCCACCTGTTCATTTGGGGGATTCATATCCAGAAAATACAAATGATTTTAGAAATTAACAACACAATTCAAAGTAAACCAATCCACAAATTGGGCCAAAGGTCCTAATGGCTGAGAAAAAGTACAAATGGCCAGCAAATTCATGAAAAGAGTATGAAATAGTCATTAGGGAAATGCAAATCAAAACCACCTTTGAAATTCCACCTCACCCCCATCAGGAAGGCTGCCATCAAGGAAACAAACAATAAATGCTTAGGTTATAGGGAGAAAAAAGAATTCTTTTCAGTGTTGATGAGAATGTAAGTTGGCATAATACCTATGGAAATCAGTTTGGAGTTTCCTCAAAACGCTAAAAATAAAATTGCCACATGATCCAGCTGCATTACTCCTCTGCACACATCTAAAGAAACCAAAGATGGTATACAATGGACAAATGTCTGCCACCATAGCCATAAGCAACTATTCCTTTAGTCTGTTTGTAGGTCAGCCCAAGTGCCCATCCATGGATTTAATGATCAAGTACAATGTGTAATATATAAGTTATTGAAATCATTCAGTCTTAAAGAATGTGATTGCTTGATTTGCACACAAAGGGGTTAGAAATAGAGTTGCTGTATTAGGGGAAATAAATGAGACTAAGAATGGTAAGTATTGCATTTGTAAATTAAAAGAAGATGATGACATGAACATAATAGGGGAGAAAAATAGACCTGGGTGAGCAGTAGTGCATGTAACAGAGGGCGTTGAGTGTGATCAGAGTGTGCTCTGCACAGATAGGAAGATATTGCAATCAAGTATATCATTTGGTAAAATTAATATATGGTAACCAAAATTCAGTTTTCTACCTTTCAGAAGCAGTAGATGTGAGGATTGTAATTAGAACACATATAATAACATTAAGATTAAACAATTTTAATCATATTTAATATAAGAATAATCTAGTCAACTATAGGCCAGACATTTGTCACATTGACCCATTTAGAAGAATTGACTTTTTTATAAATGTGATCAGAGGGTGTGGAGGGCTCTGTAACCTGAAATTGTTATCTCTCTCTCTCTCTCTCTCTCTGTCTCTCTCTCTGTCTCTCTCTCTCTATCTATCTGCTTTAAATAGCAATAGATCATTACATTACAGTGTTATGTAGTACTCAAATTTTATTGCTATGTGAGAAAGAAGTATGGCTAAAAGTACAAAGGAATCACCATTTAGAAAGAATTGTATAATCAATTATCCACAGTTACATACCCAACAGAAATGTTCATATCTACTTGACAAAGTGCCATATGAACCTTTTATCACATCTTTAAATTTAATTTAAACTAGCTGCTGGTTTCTAGAAAGAAAACCCACACAGAGATTGTGTCAATTCATTCATGGAGAGAACATGGGCCAATGAGAAGAAGAGAGATTACATCATTTACACTGATGCTTTTCACAATACTAAGCTGAATGAAGAAGCCAATTGTGATTTTTATTTTCCAAGGTGCAATGAAGTCAAACATGGCATCATTGGATGAAAAGAAATGTTGACACAGAGCAATCATCTTGCCTTGAAAGAAAAATGAGAAAATGTCATCCGAAAATGAATGAATTTTTATATCTTACCTGACTAATAACAACACAGACATGTTCTTTTTGTGATACTCTTTCCATCATAACATTATTTATTCCCTTTCAAAAGGTATAGTAGACCTTACAAATGTTTTAAATAAATTTAAGTATATTCGCATCGTTAGGGATCATTTCAACCTATCTCAAATCCATCACTTCCCATCACTGCACACAGAGTAAAGCAATAGAGGAAGAAAACAAAGAAGGGATCACAAAACGAATTGCTAAGACAGAGGGACAGAGAGGCAGACAGAAGGAAAAATACAGAAAGACAGGGAAAGAGCACTAACCTGAGAGCACTGAATCTGCTACCTATCCGCAGCTACCTGTTTGCTGAGGTTTGCCTCGGGTGAATTGTTCTATGGCAGAAATCCCAACGTGATCCTCCTGGTGAGCACCTCAGCAAAGGAGAAGTCAGGACCAATAGACACACACACACACACACACACACACACACACACACACACACACACAGACACACACGGGGGAGAGAGAGAGAGAGAGAGAGAGAGAGAGAGAGAGAGAGAGAGAGAGAGAGAGATTTTCTCACTCTAATGTACTTCCACCTCCACATCTGTCCTCTAGTCTACACTGATATGGAACATGTTATGCCAGATATCTTCACACCAAGGGCCTTTGAGACAGACTGGTGGAGGAGCTGCTAAAGAAACATTTGTCTGGGCCAATCTGAAATGAGGATTTTGTGTGTAAAAGGACAGAGACCCAACCATTCCATCACTGTGAACGTAGTACCATCATGCTGATACTTTAAAAGCTAAAGACTGTTGGGGCATATTCTTTTCCACTGTAGGAAGATGTTTCACTGCAGTTGGCTTAACAATGATCTGAATGGCCAATAGCTTGGCAGGAAGAGATTAGGCAGGACTTCTGGGGACATGATGTCTTGGGGAAGAAGAAAGACAAAGGTGCCAGCTGGACTCAGAGGAAGCAGAATATGCAGAGGAGAGCTAAGAGCCATGAGCCAGGTGATAGAATGAGGATTAATAGAAATGGGTGAATCTGAGCTATAAGGGCTAGTCAGAAACAAGCATGAGATAAGGTCAAGCTTTCATAATTAATAATAAGTTACTTTGTCATTTTTTGTTAGCTGGAGACCATAAGAAAAATCAGCATACAAAGGACAAACAAAATGTAGACAAACAGATACTCTGACTCTCCCAAGACTTCAAGGGCCACCACATGACCAGATGATGATCAAGGATACAGTGAGAACTGTAGTGCAATAGCCTTCCCTTTACTGAAAGTGTTCCTAGAAGTTATTCTGGAATAAGAATCAGATCAAACTTTCCAATGATGCATAGCATTGAAAAACACTTCCTTATGAACCATAAACTGAATATGGAAAATGATGTACACAGCATCAAGGAAAAGTCCTGCTGATTGGTCCAAACCTAAGAGGCCTGACATATAAAAGGTCCAGAATGCAAGAACTCACCATATTGTGGAAAACTCACCTGTGAACAGGAACCCTCCAACCACAATTCACACCATGACCAACTCCTGCTGCTCCTCTTGCTGCCAGCCCACCTGTTGTGAAACCACCTGCTGCAGGACAACCTTCTGTAAGCCAACCTGTGAGACCAGCTACTGCTGCCAGCCCTGCTGCCAGCCCTGCTGCCAACCCAGCTGCCAGCCCAGCTGCTGCAAGACCATCTGATGCAGAACCACCTGCTGTAAGCCATCCTGTGTGGACAGCTGCTGCCAGCCATGCTGCCAGCCCAGCTGCTGCAAGACCATCTGCTGCAGAACCACCTGCTGTAAGCCAACATGTGTGACCACCTGCTGCCAGCCCTGCTGCTGCAAGACCACCTGCTGTAAGCCAACATGTGTCACCACCTGCTGCCAGCCCTGCTGCTGTGAAACCACCTGCTGTAAGACCACCTGCTGTAAGCCAACCTGTGTGACTGCCTGCTGCCAGCCATGCTGCCAGCCCAGCTGTTGTGAACCCAGCTGCTGCCAGCCCTGCTATTGTGAGCCCAGCTGCTGCCAGCCTAGCTGCTGCCCAACCTGCTATGAAACTACCTGCTACTAGAGGATCTGCTGTAAACCTACTTAGGTGACCAGCAGGTGCTTCCCGCCCTGCAGCTGTGAGTCCATCTACTGCCACACTAGCTGATGGACAACTTTCCAACAGAACAATACCCAAGGAATTGTACTTCTGTCACACCAATCTTGCCATGTGGATATAAGCTCACATCTGATTTTAAGGCTATCACCACTTTGGAAGCCTGTCAGTCACCTTGATGGAATGCAAATCCACTCACTCCCTGTCTCTCTCCTTTTCTCTCTGCTTCTCTTCTGACCTCAGATCTTGATCCTTCCCTCTGAACAGCTGAAAAAGATGTATTAATTAAAATTATCAAGAATGTATGGAAACTTAATAAATTCTGGACTATTATTCATTCCATATTGTCTGTCATTATTACACTTTGATAAATCACTTGGTAGTAGCTCCACATGCACAAAAGCCTTTTTATTGTGCAATATATTAAGATCTCTCTATATCTAGCTAGCACACACACACATGCACACACACACACACACACACACAGTTGTTAAAAATCCTTCCCTGCTGGAGACATAAACAGCATCTACTCCTCCTAAGGAACCACCAAAGAAGGATTACACCAAAGTTGACTCTGAGGAGCCCACGATTTTTTGATCTTTATACAGAGAAAGGTAGGGGATGCTGGAGGAGTGTGGGTTTGCCTGGCTAAAATGGCTACACTGGAATGTCTTTACTTTGCAGGGATGAGGACTTACCAGTGGCTACCTGGACTGATCCCAAACTGTAGCCAGAGTTTTCCTGCCCAGTCCACACTCAGGACAAATCTCTCTCACCTGCCAGTCCCACAGCCACTCAGACTCAATTTAGTAAACACACAGAGACTTATATTGCTCACAAACTATATGGTTATGGCAGGCTTCTTGCTAACTGTTCTTATATCTTAAATTAACTCATTTCTATTAATCTATAAGTTGTCACGTGACGTGTGGCTGACTGGTATCATGTCATGGCAGTGGCTGGCAGCAACTCTCTGACTCAGCCTTCCACTTTCCAGAATTCTCTTCTCTGCTTGTCCCGCCTATATTTCCTGCCTGGCTACTAGCCAATCAGCATTTTATTTACACACAGTGATATCCACAGCACCACATGTAGACTTCTCTGCCACCCTCCAAAGACCACCTATAATTAGAGCAGAGGCACCTACAACTGGTGTAGAGTTAGCTGAATACTCATATGAGGGACTCATGGACACACACACTCCCACTTCTCTGTGAGGGATGTATACAGTAACAAAGCCAAACTGGGACGATCTTTTACAAAGGGCCATTGATGAATGCTCCATGATGGTGGTTGCTTGGCTCAGAAGACAGTATTGTAACACACACACACACACACACACACACACACACACACACACACACAGTCACAAGAGGAGACAGAGACAGAGAGAACCCAATGCCATCCATCAGATCTCTGGGACAACTGGAAGTTAACAACCAATGGTTACCAGCTCCCTATGGCCTTTACCCCATTCCCTGGAAAGAATCGTCCTGCTTTTTCTTTTTCCTTAACATTATGGAATGAATGTGGTACACTTCCTTCCCTTTTTAGTTCAAAGAAGAGTTTGAAAAACAACCCAAAGCTGGATTCCACCAAAGTTGACTCTGAGGAGCCAATGAGTGGATTGCGTTTCCTTTCAAAGCACAATTGAGGGACTGCTTACAGGAGTGTGGGTGTGACTCCCTGAAAAGGCTGCACTTTACTTAGTAGGAATGAGGGCTTTCCCATAGCTGCATAGATCGAGTCCCATCCATAGTTGTCTATGTCCCCTTCCCAAGACCACCCTCAGTTAGAGTAGAGTGTACAACTGGTGGTAGGCACTAGCTGGGTACTTATGAGAGGGACTCCTGGACCCCTCACGCACACACTTCTCTGTGAGGGATTTAAACAGTAACCAAGCCCAGCTGGGAAGATCTTTTACCAAGGGCCACTGCTGGGCTCCAAGATGGCTGTTCTTTGGCTCAGAGAACAGTACTGTAACACACACACACACACACTGAACATAATGCTCATCATATCTCTGGAACAATTGGAACTTAACAGCCACTGATTATCAGCCACCGTGGCCTTTTCCCCATGCCCTGGAAAGAACCATCCTGCTCTTTTCTTCCCTGACTTCATGGAATGAATGTGGTACTATTTTTTCACTTTTTAGTTTACAGAATAATTGGAAACATTGTTGTCAGATTTATAAAATTTGATTGAATTAAGCAGTGATTATGTTCTAGAGAGTTTTTGTCAGAATATCTTTAATTGCTGCATCAATCTCATTGTTCATTATGGGTCTGCTCTGGCTTTATTTTAGTTAGGTCATATGTATTTAGAAATTTTTCACTTTATTGAAGTTTTCCAGCTTTGGGGAAAATAATATTTGCAGGATCTTCAAATGATCTGAATTTCACTGGGATCCACTGTAACTTCTCCATCTCTTCTCTGATTTTATTCATTTTGACATTCTCATTCTTTCCTTTTGATTAATTGGGCCATAGGTTTATCTATCTAGTTAAGCTTTTAAAGAATCAGTTCTTTATTGGCTGATTCTAAATATTTTTGTTTGTTTGTTGTTGTTGTTTTTTTAGTTCTCCACCTTTATTTGACACTCAGCAGCTTAGTTCTCATCCACATTGACTGTCTATAGATTTTTGAATATGGTAACAGGTATGTAAGTTACCAATGTGTAGAGCTTGTTTGAGGAGTCCTCATCCTTGTTACGTTTTCTGGACAAACGTACACGGATACGCTATGGAACATTCCTTATTCCTTTGGCCCAGGCAGCTTTATTGAGCCTGGTATCATTGCACACATCTGGAGTCACCATCTCTTTCATGGCAAATTTCCAGATTTCTTTGAGTGCCCTAGGGGCAAGCTTCCTGATGCCCACTCCATGGATGCGCTTGTGAATGTTGATGGTGTATTCTCGGGTCACCACCTTGTTGATGGCAGAACAGTCCTTCTTCTTCTTGCCACCCTTCTTTGCTGGAGCCATTCTGCCAGGCCCAAGATGGATCTAAATATTGTTTTTTTAGACTCTGTTTCATTAATTTCTGCCCTACTTTTTTTTATTATTTCTCACCATCTAATAAGTTTTTGATTAGTTGCTTATTGTTTTTCTAGAGTGTTCAGCTGCATCATTGGGTTGTTTGTTTGATATTTCTCTGGGGTTTTGTGTGTGGAAACACTTATAGCTATAACTTTATTGAATTCTTAAACTGTTCCCCAGAGGAGCTATTATTCTACCCATTGATTCTATTTGTACCTTAGAAATTTTAATTTCTTCCCTATTTCTTCAATGACCCACTTGTTTCCTCAAAAGCAACCTCTTCAGTCTCTAAGAATTCATGTAGTTTCTGCACACACTCTTACTCTTGATTTCCACATTTACTCCACTTCAGCCTTGTAGGGTACAAGGAATTGTGTCCTTTTTTCTACTTGTTAAGACTTGCTTTGTGGCCTAGGATGTGATAAATTTGGGGAAAGATTCCATGTGCTGCTGAAAAGAATGAGTATTCCCTATGTGTGTGGTAGAATATTCTGTATATATCTCTTAAGTCCAGTTGACATATGGTAGAATTTAACCCTAAAATTTCTTTGCTGAGGTTCACTTCCATAATCTATGATTTAGGGTAAAATATGAGAGTGGAGCACTAAACTCTCCCAATTGCTATTTTGGGGGAACATTTTCTCTAAAGCATGGACTGAGAAGAGGGTCCCCACTATCTCCACACTTGTTCTGTTTTGTGATTAGTCTCAGTCAGAGCAACAAGACAAGAGATTGATATAAAAGGAACAACAGCTTGAGGGATGGAAGCAGAATTATGTCTGTTCATGGGTCACGTAATTCTATAATTAAAAAGCTTTATGGACTCTGCCAGAAAACTTTTATGTTTAGCCAGCACTTTTAATTTGCAAGATACAAACATCAGTAGCTCACAAGGCAATGATGAACCCACTGTGAAGGGAGTTAGGAAAATCATTCCCTTCACCAGAACTCCCCGCACACAGGGATGTGAAAGACCAATGCAACGAAAACTACCCTGCTGAAAACAAAATGACAGGAGGTAGCAAATGATGAAAAACCTTCCACATTTCCGGTTGGCAAGTAAATAGTTTGAAAGTGACCCTAATGTTAAAAATTATTTGTAGACTAAACCCTATTCCCGTAAAAATTCCAGTTTTTTAACATTCTTCACCAAACCCAAAAAAGGTTAAATAATTTATGTGAAACACAAAAGCCTACACATATTCAGAGCAATCCTACACAGAACAAAACACTATTAGAGGTTTCAAAATGCATGGCCTCAAAGTATGTTACAGAAAAATGGTGGTACAAATGGTCTGTATAGGAATAAACATAGACAGGTAGACCAATGGTGAAGGATATAGTACTGAGAAATCAATGCACAAATACACAACCACCAGACATCATCTTCCCAAATGCATTTGACACATCTGGGACACAGGGGTAGAGCTGGTACCAACATAGATGCCTGACTTATCTGGAGATATATTTTTCTGGATGAATAGACAAGGAGGTGGGCATTCAGCTCATTGATTTGTGCATAAAGCCATCTCATCCCTATCCATAGCTACTTCCTATTTGAAGTCCAAACAAAGAAAGAAAGCCATAGGAAGCAAAACTCTCCCAACCCTCTCTTCCCCAAGGAACAAAAAACATGAAGTCAAGAACAGTGATGAAGCTGATGGTGTGACTCCTTCCTTTTATCTGAAAAAGTTCCCAGGAGTTATTCCCAAATAAGAAACAAATTGTCCTTTAAAAAAAAATTCCTATTTATCTAACAGCTTCTTCCTTGATACACAAACTTTAAATGTGGAAAATAATGTAAAGAACAAGGAAAACTGTGATTGGACCAAACCTAGGTGAACTGATGTATAAAAGACGCAACTAAAATGAAGCGATGGTATTCTAGAAAACTCACCTGTAAACAGAACACCACCCTCCACACTTGAAACCATGACCAGCTTCTGCTGCTCCCCTTGCTGCCACACAGACGCTGTGAAACCACTTGCTGTAGCCACCCTGTGTGACCAGCTGCTGCCAGCACAGCTGCTGTGGGTCCAGCTGCTATGGCCAAATTCACACCATCTGCAGCTTCTCTCAGCCCTGCTGCCAACCAACTTGCTGTGAAACTACATGTTACAAGACCACTTGCTGCAAACCAACAGATGAGACCAGCTGCTGCCAGTTGTCCCTGCCTCCCCAGGTACTGCATCACATCCTGCTGCCTGCCCTGCTGTCAACCAATGTGCTATGAAAGACCACTTGCTGTAAGACCACTTGTTCTAAACCAACTTGTTGTGTCCAGCTGCTGCAGTGAACCCTGCTGCCAGCCCAGCTGCTGTGTGTCCAGCTGCTGTCAGCCCTGCGGCTGTTGATCAATTTCCCCAAGAGACAAATATCCACACATCTTACTGTAAACTCTCTTCTTATTTGTGCTAAAAGCCATTAGGCTAACCCCCAAAATTCTGTTAATTATCAAATTCTTGTTCAAACATTAATTTCCTTGAGTGAATACACAGTTCTTACTTTCACTCTCTTCCTGGTATGCAGATCTCATGCCATCTCGTGTGAAAGTCTCGCTTCAGCTTAAATTCTGTGCCGAGGTCTTAATCTCTTCCTCTAAGTAATTTAGGAGAGTGTGCTCATTAAAAATCTCATACTTTCCTGCATCTTTATAATCATGCTTCCTTCTACAGCACACTCCACACCCTTGCACTATTTTCTTCTTCCTGGTCACTTTGAGCTATCTCCTAAAAACATGTACAGCCTTCACAAATTCTTAATAAATTATGCACCATATTTTATTCCATATTGTACAGTGTGTTTCACTGTATCACACACAGAGCTCACAATGCTGCTAAGTAGATCTCTTGGAGTTATTCACCTTGCAAATTTGAAATTAAATATTCACTGGTTATCGACTCACTGTTAGAAATCCCTTCTATGAAGCCAATATCACTCTAACGCCCAAATCAAGTAAAGACACAACAACAACAAAAAAGAAATCATCATATCCCTGATGAACATAGACTCAAAAATACTCAATAAAATACTTGCAAGCAGAGTACAGACATACATCAAAAGAGATTATCCACCATGACCAAATGGCTTTATCTGTGAGATTCGGGGACAATTCAACACACACACAAGTCATTAAGTGTAATAAACCACATGAGTGAACTTAGAAACATAAACCACAGAATTATCTCAAAAGACATTGAAAAACACCTTTGGCAAAATCCAACATGCCTTCATAATAAAAGTCCTCGAGAAAGTAGTAGAGAGAACACACCTCAACATAGAAACTTGTACAGCCATTATGGACATTGGTATAAAGGTTTTCTAAAAATTAAAGTAAGAACTTCCACATGACCCACCTATAACATCATAGGCATATGCCCAAAGGACTCTATGCTCTACCCAGACATATCTTTGCTTTTCTTTTTAAGATTGCTCGAGAAGCATCCATAAATTTTCCACTAGCTGCTATACCCTTTTCCATCCCATCACTGTGTAAAGATTCTCAGTTCTCCATGTCCTTGTCAATACCTGTGTCTCTAGTTGCTTTCTGATAATAGGTGGATATAGTATTCCAATGTTACAGTTGCTGAATAACATTCCAATGATATACCACCAGTCTGGGCAGAATGCGCCATGTGCCTAGTAAACCTGACAACAGAGGGAAGAAGTCCTTCCCCTGTCTTGGGCTCAGTTTGTGCTCAGCTCTCCTGAAAACGCCTTTTCACAAGTTGGCAGTGCTTCTAACTATGTCAAATTCCTCTTGTCAAAATGAACCTAAATTCCCTTGATTCTTTTTCTTTTGGTCCTAGGGCACCTCAGTGCACAGTCATCATGCTGATATCTCTATTTGTTACTAAGCCAGCACCCCTCAAACCCTGAGAAAGAGTTCTTTTTGTTAACTAGAATTCTGTTTCAGAAACTGTACCTTCCTTATGCAGCTGTGACAACATCCAGGATCTTGACTGTTCTGGAAAAAACAAGACTTAGAAATGCACCAGGTAAAACAGGTTTCATGCTGAGAGGACACTAGGCTGACCTGCTATTCACCCCCAGACTCATTAGCATCTCCTTGTCATACACTACCCTAGTAAAATCCCTGCCCAACCATATAATCTTGTTCCATCCTGCTTCTGCAAACCAACTCTTGAAGATTAAAGGGCAGTACTCTCCCATCTTCAAGATGGACTCTACCCCTTTCAAAAAATCTTGGTGAATAATGTTCCTACTCATAGTATCTTCTCCATGATCCCTTTGACTTCAAATCATTCGGGTAAGGGCCTGATCTGCCAATTATTTCTCCAAATTACTTCGCTCGATAGGATCTAGATTCTGTTGTTGGTTCCATGATACCTAAAGGAGAAAGGACAAAAAAAAGTTTGGGATCAAAAACTGGCAGCATTTTCATTTGTCCTTTCTTTTATAATGTTTTAGAGCAAGTTAGAACATGGCTTGTCCCACAAATCTAATTATATTTTTGAGTAACTCAGAGGTTCCTCCACAAGTTTTAAAAGCTAAATATACATCTCAGAATGATAAATTTTAAGTAAACAAAAGTAACAAAATAGTAAACTTTTCTTCCAAAGATGCCATGGGCTCTCACATTTTCTGTTTTTTTGTTGTTATTGTTGTTGTTGTTGTTTATTTTTGTTTGTTTGGGTTTTTGTTGTTGTTTTTAGCAGATACCACTCTGGCATGCCTAGTAGATTCTTTGTTCAGTTAATAAGCATGCTTTCTCCTCAGAAAGTTCAGCTGGCACATATACTGAAGCAAAACTCCCCTTCTGATGATTAGGTGATAACTAAAAACACTTCTACACTTATTATCTGGAATAGTTCAATGTTACACAAACAGCTATTGTTAATTTCATAAAATTGGTTAATACTTTATCTTCTTTGTTCCAATATAGAGCATAGATCAGCAACTTGGCCACATGTTGCTTTCTGGAATTCTCCCATAGACTATGTACAAAGAGAAACCCACACCAGCTCTGAACCACCAAAGTGTTTTCTACAGGTATGAGAAGTCTTGAGTAAATAAAAATGGGGAGCAGCTGGGGAAATGGTTCAGTGGTTAGAAGGACTGGCTATTCTTGAGGGCCTGGGTTTGATTCCCAGCCTCCACATGGCAGCTCACAACTGTCTGTAACGCCAGTTCCAGGAGATCCAACATCTTCTTCTGGCCTCTTGGGCACCAGGTACACAAGTAAAACACAGACATGAATGCACACAAAACACCCATACACATAAAATAAAACAATTTTTTTTAATTAAATATATAAGGAGACAAAGCAAAGCCAAACTGAGTTCTGAGGAGGTGGGGAATCTAGATAAATTCAAGACTGACTCAATTAGATGAGTTAGAGGAGATGCTGTAAAAACAGGAAGAATGGAAATTTATATACAGGAATATATATGTACAGTCAGTATGTCTCCTCCAAATAAGATATCCGTGAGTCAAATCCAGTGTAATATACACAAATCGTAACCAAACCAAATTGGTTTCAGTAAGGCAATATCTGTCTAACATTTGAACATGCCTCAGTGTTTAACCATATTTACTAAAAAAAGATACAATAATCAAATATCTCGAATTTTAAACTAAAAGCATGTTACAGATGATCAATGCATTTGGTGAGTTGGGTTTTCTTTTGCGGGGGATAGGGTGGGGGAGAGAAGGATCTAATTTCCCAGCACTATTTGTTAAAGATGCTGTCTTTCACCAAGCGGTGGTGGCGCACACCTTTAATCCCAGAATTCGGGAGGCAGAGCCAGGCAGATCTCTGTGAGTTTAAGGCCAGCCTGGTCTACAGAGCGAGATCCAGGACAGGCACCAAAACAAGATAGGGAAACAAAAGAAGATGCTATCTTTCCTCCAATGTGCATTTTTGACATCTTTGTCAAAAAATCATGTGTCAAAAAGGAGGGCATGAATTTGAAGAGTAGGGAGGAGTATATTGGAACTTTGGAGCAGGGAATGGAAAGGAAAAAAGTTGTGATTAAAATACAAACTGAAAAATCCACAAGAAAAAATATACTCAAGCTCAAAGAACTTTTTTTTTTTTAAATCATGTGTCAGAAATTTTAGCATCATGGGCTTTTATCTGGGTCCTTAATTCTATCCCACTAATCAATGTGTCTCTTTTGATGCATAATACCAGGGTGTTTTTATTACTATAGTCTGTAGTATAACTTGAAATCAACGCTTGTGATGCTTACAACACTGTTTTTATTGTCCAAGATTGTTTGGGCTACTCAGGGTCTTTTGTGCTTCAATATAAGATTTTTTTTTTCAATTTGTGTGAAGAATTGTGCTGAAATTTTCCTGGGGGTTTGCATTGGATCTATGAACTGCTTTTGGTATTGCAGTCATTTTCACAATATTAATCCTGCCAATCCATGATCATGGAAGTCCATCCCATTCCTTAGCATGTTTAATTTCTTTCTTTGGTGTTTTATAGTTTTCACTGTAGGTTTCTTCTTTATTAGCTTTGGAGGATTGGGAAAGATCGTTGTGAAACAATGTCTTGGATGTGATGAGACCAATGCACTCATGAACTCCCAGGAGCTGTGATTGCCTACCTAAGACCTGCATAAAATCAACACAGCCATAATTCCACAATGTGAGGAGAAGTAAAAAGCCCTGTGCGTGGCTGAGGCGATTTGATATTTGAAGACTGTTGGGGTAAGGAATTTAAAGGTTCTTTCGAGATTTTTAAGGGAAATGGCACACACTACAGTGGGTAGGCCTACACCAATGGTTCTCAACCTATGGGTCATGACCTTTTTGAAGTTGCATAATATATATTCTGTACATCAGATATTTACGGTATGATTCATAATAGCTGCAAAATTATAGAATGTAGTAGCAATGAAAATACTTTCATAGTTGAGGGTCAACGCAACATGAGGAACTGTATTAAAGGGTCGTGGCATTAAGAAGGCTGAGGACCACTGCCCTAGACCCATGTGCATATGGACAGTACTGATTTGACTCATCAGTGGGCCAAAAAGAAGACATGAAGTTTGGAGGGAGACACAGTGAAGGAGTCTGGAAGAGGTTAGAGTGGGAATTGGTGGTGGATCAGAATATATAATATACATATATGAATTCTAAAACATTGAGTTTTCTGTTTTGTTTTATTTGTTTTGTTGTTTTTCAAGACAGGGTTTCTCTGTGTAGCCTTGGCTGGTCCTAGAACCAGCTCTGTAGACCAGGCTGACCTCAAACTCACAGAAATCCACCTGCTGTTAGCATTGTAAATCAGCACCACATATCACACAGCACACTTTTCACTCAAAGGAGGAGCTCTGCAGAAGAGAAAGGATTAACTCACAAGGCATTATAACAAAGAGATAGGAAGTATGTCTCAAATCTACCTGCTTAGGGATACAGTCCAGGGATACTGATGTGATAGAGAACCAGAGTGAAGTATGGCTTGGGCATAGTGGGTAGATGAGAAGTGAACCAATCCACAATTTGTACATATACAATTGAATACCATGGCTTGTCTGGGACACGGGTGAAGACATAGCCTGTCAGTGTCCTTTTCCACCCTCCAACCTCAAAGAAGTCATCCACAGTCTTGATTGAAGTATCAATGGTTTCAACCCCATTGAGTTAGATGAATCTGTCTTCCAGGTTCTTACAAAACATCTCAGGCAACTACTACCATCAGGACCTGCTATTACCACATATCATGGATGCTGTCTAGAGCAAAATTGGTAAGCACCTAACAACATGGCTTAGCACAGCCTTGTAGCTAAGTTTTCCTGGTCCTATATGGCCTACAGCCAGGGCAAATCTCTCTCACCCGCCAGTCCCACAGCCGCTCAGACTCAACCAAGTAAACACACAGAGACTTATATTTCTTATAAACTGTATGGCTGTGGCAGGCGTCTTGCTAACTATTCATCTGCTTCTCATTGTGGCAGTTGGCAGCGTCTCTCTTCTCAGCCTTCCACTTCCCAGAATTCTCCTCTCTCCTTGTCCCACCTATACTTCCTACCTGGCTACTAGCCAATCAGTACTTTATTTATTAATCAATCATCCACAGCACAGCCTCCAAAGTTGATGACTTCCAAAATTAGAGTCAGTCAGAAGAGAGTTACTGAAAACAAAAGAGATCACATAGACATTAGTTCCTTTCCAGGGGATGAGAGGATGTGATTGGTAGACCTTGGAGTTGATTTCTATTTCTCACTCTAACCATAGCAGCAACAACATGATTGTGTTCACTTCATGATGTTCTCTCAGAATGGAAATTAATTATTATGCTCACTTAAGGTGATTGAGAAACCTAAGGAAAACTGTTAATGTCTCAGCTAAGTCAGGTCCAATGACAACACATCTTAATTCCTCCCTTGAATAAAAAGAAAAGAAAATGGTTAGACAAAGAATAAAACACAGACAGGCAGAACACTAGAGACACTTCTCTACAGGTTAGAACTATATTTGTCTGGACCCTGGTGTTTTTCAGATCAGCAACATTTCAAGTCCTGTGTGTTCATCCTAGCATGACCTCAGACCTGGGAAATGACAATAAACCATCACTACATCTGTTAATAGTCTCCTCCCTCTGTGTATCCTGCTGCGATAGTCCACCTGCTCTGTCTAGCTGTGTTCTACTATGAATGTAGTAGCATTGTAGCATTGTGCTGGACATCTTCCCAGATTGCCTTTTGTTTTTTCTAGGCAGAATTTCATATAGCCCAACATGGTCTCAAACTCTCTATGTATCTAAGGATGACCTTGAACTTCTGCTCCTCCACCTCCAATTCCCAAGTGATGAGATTATGGGCATATGCCACCAAGCCTGGCTAATGTAGTGTTAGGGATTGAAATCTGGGCTTCATACACCCTAAGCAACCATCCTTCCACCTGAGCTACATCACCAGTCCATCACCCCAAATTGTCTTTAATGCATCTGGAACACCCAGGTAGAGGAGCTGTTCCAGAAAAAAAAAAAAAAATGCCTGGACTGGCCTGTGGAGTCAGGCTTCTGTGAGTAAACAATGAACTAGCCATTCAGTCTGTCTCCAAGCACCACCAAGCCTCTCTCGGGAGTCTCTTCCTAATGTAAGTAGAGCCAAAGGGACAAAACTTTGAAAGGACAACTACCCTGAGTCTCCATGATTCCAGGAGTGATTACATGACCAATTGAAGATCTAATCAAGGTGCTGCTGATGGTAGGTTCAGCTTCCTTCTGTCTGCAAAGGTTTCTTATGAGTTGCTCTCAGTTAAGATCCTTGCTTTGAAAAACTTCATAACATTGAGAGAGCAATGTTTTCTTTTTTAATTATTATTTCTTATTTCCTTTTTTGTATCATCAGCAAGGAACACTGTAACTGGTACATAAATAGATATGTATACTAGGCAAAGAAATAATATATATGATTAATAATATTGTACTGAAACTAAATGTTGTATTGGGTTGAATAATAGAAACATCAACCCAGTCCTGCTGTTCCTCTTGCTGCCAGCCTACCTGCTGCAGGACCACCTGCTGGAGACCAAGCTGTGTGAGCAGCTGCTGCCACCCCACTACCAGCCCAGCTGCTGAGGATCTAGCTGCTGCCAACCATGCTGTACTCCCAGTTGCTGCACACCCTGTTACCAGAGCAACTGCTGCCAACCTCCTGCTGCAGGACCACCTGCTGAGAACCAGCCTGCATGATTATCTGCTGCAGTACACCCTGCCACTAGCCCTGCTGTTGTGGGTCTAGCTGCTGCTGATGATGATAGTGATGATGATGAAGATGATGATGAATTTCTCAAAGAACTAACTAACATCTGCACAAACTCTTGCTGGCAACTGACTTGCCACACCTACACAAGCCCACTTCTTACCTTTTTTGGTAACCACTAGGACATCATCAATAGTGTTCATTCACCATCTACTCTGTTCTAAGAGCCACTCTGAGCTACTCTGAGGTAATGCAGAGATCTCACTCTTCTTTCCTTAGTGCTTTTGGATACACATTTCATAACCATGTGTCCTTCATAGGGTCATATTCTAAAACTGAGATCTTTGCTTCCCCTAAAGTAATACTGGACAGTAGTCACTGGTCTTAACGTCTGAGCCATCCCTCCAGACTCTACCACAGTTTTCACCCGTTCTTTTTCTAATCGACACTTCAGTTGCTCCAGTATCTTGACTGTGACTATTATTAATGCCATGAGAATTCAATATTCTGATATCTAGAGTTATGCATTCTAGATATAATGCCATATCTGATGGATGGAAGGCAAAGGTTTTTCTCATTCTGTAGGGTCTCTCTACTCTCCTGATGAACTCCTTTGCTACGAAGCTTTTACAATTTCTATAATCCGATTTGTCAGTCCTTGGAATTAGCTCTTTGCTAGTAGAGTCTTTCCCAGAAACAACAACAAACGTTGCTGAGGATATGGGGAGGGATGAGCATTTATACACCACTGGTAGGAAAGCAAACTAGTCCAGCCACTGTGGAAATCAATATGGGGGTTCCTCTGAAAACTAAAATAAGAAGCTAGTTGGGGAAAACAAGGGATTTAGCAGGAGTGAGAGAAAAAAAAGAGAGGGTTAGCAATGTGATTAAAACACATTATACACAATGGAATTTTTTTCATCCAGAAAGAATGAAATTTCCAGAAGATCAATGGAACTGGAGATCAATTAAGTGAAATAAGCCAGACTCACAAAGTCAAATGCTGCGTTTTTTCCTCTCATAGATTAAATCTATCATTAAATTTATTTGTGTATATACATGTCTAGGAGGGCACAAAAGTAGAAAGTGTTGGAAGCAGAGATCTCATGGGCAGGAGAGAAGGAAAAAGAGATGACATTGGAGTGCACGTGGCCTGAAGCAGGAGAGGAGGCACAGGAAGCCAGCGTGAGATGCAGAGGGAGGTAAGGAGAATGGGAAAAGGGTGAGTAATAACAAGGCGTGGGGACGGGAATCCCCTGCTTGACTGTGATTGCAAAACATGCCTTCCTCCCTAGTTCTCTTCAGTGCGAACTGGTGAGTTTACCCGAAGTTTAAATGTGCTAAAAGTAAATTATTCTTCTCTGAATTTGAGTTAAAACTTAAACACATTTCTTTATTCATGTTCTCTGATAATATTGTAGAAACCACCACTACTGCTTTCATAAACTTGTTCTGTACTCTGTTGCTTTTGTTCATAATACAAAGTGAGGCTCAACAATTTGGCCACACGTTTCTCCTTAAAATTTCTCTCATAGTGTATGTTCCACAACAGGGCCCGTGGGATGATCTAACATTCTTACTGAAAAGACAAGTGCTCTTTCCCAAGCCAAGCTGTGCAACAGAATCAATGGTGCGACACATAGGCATGAGATCCTGCAGAAAAATCAATGCAGAGGCATGGCATATCAAAGTTGGGTCATAGGAGGGTGGAGACTCTTGGTGGCCTCAGAACTGACTTCACTAGAGAAGGCAGATGCACTACAGAAAGAACAGGAGGGCTGAATAGTGGAACCCCAGATCAGTGTCCATCCTGAACAGGATTTATGCATACCAAATTCAGTTCCATGTGCATATGACCATCACCCTCTTATACTATTACGGGAAATGCAAAGTTGCTCTAATATATTGGGATTCATCAATGGTTTCATTGCACTGACTGAAAAAGGTAGAATAATCACAGGTATTTGTATATAAAAGGGTTTTATGATCATCAACATGTTTTCAAGATAGGATAATTTAGCAAATCAGGAAGATAAAAATTATATTATTCCAGTGGAAAAATAACATTTAATTTTCTGAATATCAGGAAATTCCCCTCATATATGGAGAATATAAGTATATCCTGCATATCATACAAAAGTGTCTTACAATATACTAAGGCAAGAATAATTTGTAAATTAAACAAATTACTGTTAAGTAGATAAAACATCATTTATAGATATGACTATATAAATTGTCATTAAATATGTTGAGATACTATTAATAAGAGATGAAGGAGAGATAGAAAGAGAGGGGGAGAGAGAGAGAGATGAGAGAACTGTAGTCCTACGCAGCTATAATAACCAGCCCTTGGGAGGCTGAGGCAGGAGGTCAGGTGTTCTAGGCCAGTCTGAGCAGCAAGAAGCAGAGGGTGCAAAGTGAGAGAAGGGAAGAGAAAGGAGAGGAGATGGCAGGAGAGAAGAGGGGAGGGGAGGGGAAGGGAAGGGAGAGGAGAAGAGGAGAGGAGAGGAGGAGAGGGGAGGGAAAGGGAGGAGGGGAGGGGGAGGGGAGGAGAGAGGAGAGGGGAGGAGAGGGGAGGAGAGGGGAGGAGGGAGCAGTTCGTGATTCACCTGACACATCTGACTTGTGAACAGTCAGAAACTAGAGCAACCATTCATCTCAACTGGCCCACAGCTTTCCTCTTTAATCACGGGAAGTCTCACATCCTGCTCAGTATTATGGCGCAAACATGATGACTGTCCACCTGAGGGCTTCCTGCACCCCACTTTACCCCTTCTCTGTGAGGAACACATAATGCCAAACAGTCCCTGAGTGCCTGTGGCAGGCCTGAGATATGAAAGGGGGAATAACTGCTACAGAGACAGGTGCCTGGTAACCTTGAACCAAAGTGGTGCCCAACACCCTTGACACGGGGTGTGGAGACAGTCTTTCACCAGCGTGACGGCAGCGTGACGGCTCTCATCAGACACTTCCCGAAAGATCAAGCTGTGGAGTGACCACTACCCTGACCTTTCAGATAACCAAGTGAGGACCATGGCAGGAAGGATGCTGATGATGTAACCATCTTCCTTTTATCCAAACATTTTAAAAAAAAAAATGTTCCTAGGGACAGATTAAGCTTTTTCAAAAGGTTCATGACATTTGAACTTGAGGAACAACCTTGTCCTTGTCAATGCCCAAAATGAATATGGAAATTAATGTAAGCAACAACAAAGAAAAGCCCTGCTGATTGGTCCAGACTTTGGAGACCTGACATACAGAAGGTCCAGACTTTAAAAAAAAAAAAAAATGAAAACCAAAAAACCACAGCCTGGAAAACACCTGTGACAAAGACCCCTCTCCCCACTCTCCACATCATTACTGCTGCCCCCCTTCTCAGCCCATCTGTGGCACCATACCCTGCTGCCAGCCAGCTTGCAGTGGACCTGTCCACAAAACCCTGCCATCATCCCAGAGCTATGGATTCAACTCCTGCCAGCCCTGCTCCAGGCTTACCTGTGGTCAGACCATTCATGCTGCCTCCCTAGCTGCCCCATCATCCTTCCTGTATGTCCAGATGCTGACAGCCTTCCGGTTTCTGACTCTCCCACCATAGAATCATGTGACAAAGCCAAGATCCTTGGTTTCCACTGCAAACTCCATTACCACACCTTGGTAACACCTAGCATGAGAGAGTCTGCTCAGTAAGATGCAGTCACCTTTGACCTAATTTCCTCTGCCTTTATCTGCTGTTGACCTCTGGGAAAGGTAACTTACCATCACTGCCTCAACCCTGGAAAATGATCACATGTCCTCTATATAATCGAACATACAAACACATATGAGAGTTTTCCCATGTTCCTTCCAAGGGTACTCTTCCCTTAGACTGTGATCACGGCTTTTCTAATGTACTCATTCTTCTGTCTTGCTGTCTTCTTTTCCTGGTTGCTTTGCATTATCTTCCCAGCTCTGCAGAAGCCTCCCTTAATCCCTCCTAGTAAAGCCTTGATGTCATCCAGCCTGTCCTGTGGTATCACTTTTTGTCTGGCATTTACTTTCCAGGACTTACATTTACATTTTCTTTCTTAAGTATCATCTGTATTGAGCTTGAAAAATGATCCTGGCATGGGGAAAGGAGAGAGCCTGACTCTTGAAAATCTACATCTTAGCATGTGCACAAGCAGACATAAACACACACACACACACACACACACACACACACACACACCCCACAGATTTTTATGTGTGTTGTATTATCCGTTCCAATCTCATAGTTGGCTCACAAAACAGGCAGAGAATAGATGATAATTTCCATGTCATAGTTGGGAAGAGTGACTTATCTAGCTAGCCACAGTCAATTATCTAGCCGCATTCAGATGATTGATTTGGGGCACCTTTATTATTCAGACTTTAATGCAGGTAGAAACTAGTCTTGCTCACTGTTGCAAGGAGGCCAATGAGGGTGGTCCATCAACAATGATCATTATGTCTTGCACATGTAAGACATATTTGAGAATGTAATATAACTGTGTGATGGAAAATTTTGGTTGTCAGCTTGACAAACCTGGGAAGAAAGAACTTCAGCTGAGGAATTTCCTCCACCGGATAGAACCGTGGTCATGTCTATGGGGCATTTTCTTGATTGTTAATTTAAGTTGGGAAGCCCAATCCACCATGGGCAGAGCCATCCCTGGACAAGTAGCTGAAAGTGAACCTGGGAGTCAGCCTAGAAGCAGCACCCTCCATGGTTTCTGCTGCAAACTCCTGCCTCGAGTTCCTGCTTTTGTTTCCCTGGGTAACAGACTATAACCAGCAGAGTGAAATAAACCATTTTCTCCCTAAGTTGCTTGCCCCTGCTGGTTTTCACAGCAGCAGGAAGCTAACTAGAACAGACTGCCAGAAACAATAGATGAGGAAACAGGCTGTGGGGCTGATAGAGCATGTTTTCTGATTTGGGGTTCTCCAAATCCTGGATCCGCTTAGCTTCCTGGACAGAGCATTGTGAGGAGAATCCTGTGGTCCACCCGGTTCCCGGATGCTGTCAGGCAAAACTGAAGCTGAGGAAATGAAAACCAGGTTGTTATCAGAAAGTTCAAGGATTTGAGAGGGGAAAAACACCCCTAGTGGATGTAACATGTAAATATGTGGTTCCCCAAAGGTGGAGCCAGGTCTTCTGAATAATTAACAGTTTAAACAATATAACCAGATGTGTGCCAGGCAAACAAGTGATCCTGGCTCTGGATGGGAAAAAAAAATAGTTTATGGACAGAGCTGGCTTGTGATCAGATCTCAGATGGCACAGTAGGACAGAGGGATTCTGGGAAGGGGCTACCTACCAGGTTCTCTTGCTTGCTAGAATCTCACTCCCCTGGTCATGATGAGGAGAAAGATGAGCTGGGAAACTACCATTTACTGAGCATCTACAGGTAGGAACCTGGATATTTTCTCTTCCTCTCTA
Source organism: Onychomys torridus (assembly GCF_903995425.1). Classification (NCBI taxonomy): domain Eukaryota; kingdom Metazoa; phylum Chordata; class Mammalia; order Rodentia; family Cricetidae; genus Onychomys; species Onychomys torridus. Next base: position 87,945,550 of record NC_050450.1, read on the forward strand.
ACTCAGTCCAGCCAGGTTTCATTATGTCCATTCTGTACATGTGGAAACAGAGACCGTGTGAGATGAAGTAGCTTGTTCAAGGTTCCACAGCTGGGCCAAACTGTTGGCACTATGCTCACTGGGAGCCCATACAGTGTAGACGAATTTCTAAACAGTCTTATTAAATAAGAAACACAGAGCCAAATACAGGGGTGAAAGCCGTAGAGATCAGAGAAACAGGAATAGCCAACAGCTAACCTTACTCATCACGCCACCATAGCTTTCCAGGAGAACCAACCTCTTCCTGTCTAACCTGTGCCTTTATTGCCTTGTTGTTACATGCCTTCTTATTGGCTCTTAACCCAGCCACCTCACTTCCTTGTCACTGCCTGTCTATACAGACCTCCAGGTCTCTATGGTTGGTACTGGGATTAAAGGAGTGTGTCATCATGCTTGGCTGTGTCCTTGAACACACAGAGAATCTCTGTGCCATGTGATTGGATTAAGGGTGTGTGCTACCACTGCCTGACTTCTGTTTATGGCTGGCTATGACATCTGATCTCCAGGCAAACTTTATTTATTAACATACAAATAAAATGTCACATTTCAGTACAAATAAAATATCACCACAATATAGTTCTAGAGAAGGAACATGGGTTGATGAAGCTGTGACTCATTACCAATAATTACAAATTACCTAATTCATTCACACACTTGACTTCCTTTTATTTATTGGGACTCCAAGATGGAGAATGAAAACAAAGATTTCTGTTTGGATGTTAAAATGATGGTTTATTTCAACAAGATTTGGGCACTTACTCTATAAGTACTGTGCCAAATACTAGAGTTAGAGATGTGAACAAGACCAATGATGTCCACCATCATTGTCTAGAAGAATATAAACAGGAAAAGAAATGTACAAACCAAGAGTGAGAATCATGGACTTCTATCACAGTGACATAGTGCCTTAGTTACTCCCCTGTCACTGTGATAAAATACCCTGACAAAAGCAACTTAAAGGAAAAGGGACTCACTGGGGCTCACACTTCCAGAAGGAAATGGCCCATCGTGGCAGAGAGGACACAGTAACAAGCACAGAAGGCAGGCATAGGAGCAGGAGGCTGGCTGGTCACATTGGATCTGTATGTACAAAGAAGAGAGTAAACAGGAAGCCGGGTCAGGCTATAAAGCCTCAAAGCCCGTCCCCTTCAGCCACCACTTCCATCCATCTGCTAAGGGATCTGCAGCCTTCTCAAACAGCACCACCCGCTGGATACTGGGTGTTCAAACCAATGGACCCTTTAGGGGTCAGTTCACATTTAAACCACCCACAATGAAGACAGTAATATGTGGCAGGATTATATCTTACCAACCAAACACGGGGGGGA